>NC_141878.1:553693903-553996933 GCF_056163025.1 Triticum urartu | reverse complement strand
GGTTTTTCGAGTCCCTAAAGACTTATGCCGCTTAGAGCGAGGAGTCGGCTCTGTCCGGCCAAGGCGTGGATAGCTCCCCAAAATCGGTCTTCCGAATACCAGGGGCTTCGCCGAAATTTGAAATTATAGAATTCTATGTCTAAGTGAGAGTGTTCACGCATTATAGTATGATTTCCTTGTTCGTTGTGCTGAGCGCCTCCCTCGAAGGACCCAAACATGGGAAAAAGAGCGCTCAGGTTTATCCCCGAACACCCCAGCACTAGCGGCACGGGGGCAGAAGCCGACGACTCGCCATCTCTCAGAATTGATAAACAGTCGCACAGAAGGTAATATTTTAAATTCAAAACAGCATTGCTTAGCGCATATGAACAAGTTTTCAGTGCACAGGACAAAACGAGCGAGTTTTACTCAAAAATTACATCCCTGGAACATTCATCCGCCATAAGGCGGGCACCCTTCAGAACATCCTTATAATAATTCTTGGGCTTGCGATGCTCTTTCCCCGGCGGTGGCCCGTCCTTCACAAGCTTCTCAGCATCCAGCTTGCCCCAGTGCACCTTAGCATGGGCAAGGGCCCTACGGGCACCTTCAATGCAGATGGAGCGCTTGATGACTTCGAGTCTTGGACAGGCCCCCACCAGCCGCCGCACCAGCCCGAAATAGCTCCCAGGCAGAGCCTGTCCAGGCCACAACCGAACTATGAGGCCCTTCATGGCCTGTTCGGCCGCCTTGTGGAGCTCGACCAGTTGCTTCAGCTGGTCGCTCAGGGGTACGGGGTGTCCGGTCTCAGCATACTGAGACCAGAACACCTTCTCTGTCGAGCTGCCCTCCTCGGCTCGATAGAATGCGGTGGCATCGGACACACTACGGGGAAGATCTGCGAATGCTCCTAGAGAGCTCTGGATTCGGGTAAGTAACAAGTAACTCACGTTTATGTGTTTGCTTTGCATAGAAAATGCCTTACCCGCCGCTATCTTCTTCACCTCATCCAACTCCTGGAGGGTCTTCTGGGATTCGGCCTTGGCAGACTTGGCATTTTCAATAGCCACCGCGAGCTCGGACGCTCGCGTCTTTGAGTCAAGCTCCAAACTCTCATGCTTTTCCATGAGAGCTTGGAGCTCTTGCCGCACCTTGCCAACCTGGGCCTCATACTTCTCCCGCTCGGTGCGCTCCGTGGCCGCCCTCTTCTCGGCCTCGACCAGCGCTTGCTTAAGGGTCGCCACCTTAGACGTGGCCCGCACAATAGCCACGATAATCCTGTCATTTTTTGCAATTGCAGCTTTTTCATATATATATATATTTAAACAAGGTATTTCTTACCTTCCTTGTCCTCGAGCTACTTCTTGGCGCGCCCGAGCTCTTGCTCGGACTGCTTGAGGTTCTGCTTTAGCGTGTCCACTTCTGCAGTCAGTGCGGTGGACGCCAGCAGAGAAGCCTGCATACGCATATTGACTCCTTTTTGTTAGACTCATGCGAATTTTATTTGATCCTCTATTCGGCTTTTCTTCCCGAACACAAATCAGAGCATCAGGGGCTACTGTCTATGTGGTATTATTATTTACACATTCTTTACTTACCTCAAAACCTGTTAAAAGGCTAGCACAAGCTTCAGTCAGTCCGTTCTTGGCGGACTGAACCTTCTGGACCACCACACTCATAATGGTGCGGTGCTCCTCGTCAATGGAGGCGCCTTTGAGCGCCTCCAACAGACTGTCCGGTGCCTCCGGTTGGACGGGGGTCACCGGCCCGGAGGGCTTGCTCCTCTTGGAAGGAGGTCGCCCGCCGGACTCTGGAACCTTTGAAGGTTCCGGAGCGGTGTCCGGCCTAGAGCCAGACTTGGAGCCCTGGGGGGTTTTATCCCCTTTACTCCTGGAGTCCGGGAGGTCGCCTTGCGGCGCCTCTAGGACCACCTCCTCCTGGCTTGGAACCTGCTGGGACAACACTTCGGCGTCATCCGTAGGGCGGGGGGAGGAAGCCGTCGGAAGCGAATTCACATCTGACGAGTCCAGTGAACCGCTCGACGACGCGTCGAGCCGGTCTTTTGGTTGGCTGCATAATCATATTCGACATAAGGGAAAGCTGTGCAATAAAGGAATACTATGAATTACTCTGGTATCCGGATACTTACGATTTCGCCAGGGGCTTGGCCCTGATCGGCCACTCCTCTCCACCATCGTCGGCGTTGGTGGAGTAGTCCGGAGGAAGGGTTTTCCCCTTCTTGGACCCTTTGGCCTCCCCAGTGTGGGCGGCCTTCCTTTTCTTCTCTCCCCTCGCTGGAGGGGGAGAGGTCTCTTCTTCCTCCTCCTCGTCTTCACGGGAGGAATGCGCCTTGGAGCCGTCAGATGATGAACCCGACGCCTCCTGGCGCCGGGCACTTTTTCGAGTCCCTGTGGCCTTCTTCGTGGCCTTCTTCTCCGGCACCACGTAGGGTGCCGGAACCAGCAACTTCGCCAAGCGGGCATCGGCTGGGTCTTCGGGCAAAGGAGCCGGACAGTTGATCTGTCCGGACTTCGCCTGCCAATTCTGTCAAAGGAAAGGGAGCTTAGATGTAACACCCTCGCTGCGACTATAGCTCCCACGTCGAGGCACGACTTAGAGACGTAATCGCATTGAAGGCATATGTCGCAAGTTAGGCAATCTTCACAACATCCCATGTAATATGAATAATAAAGGGGAGAACATAGTTGGCTTACACTAGCCATGTCAATCAAGTACATAAATAACATTACATCATCCAAACACTCATGGCCCGACTACGGCGCCAAAATAAAAGAGAACCCAACATGCGACATGGTCCCGTTCACCCCCAACTGGGCACCACTACTGATCATCGGGAAAGGAAACGTAGTATCATTGAAAGTCTTCGTCGAACTCCCATTTGAGCTCATACACGTCTCCTGGAGCGGAATCATCAGGCCCTGCATCTGGTGTAATAGTAATCTATGAGCCACAGGGACTCAGCAATCTCGCACCCTCGCGATCAAGACTATTTAAGCTTATAGGTAAGGCAAGGTAAAACATGAGTGGAGCTGCAGCAAGCGACTAGCAAGTATGGTGGCTAACTTATTCGCAAAAGAGAGCGAGAAGAGGAGGCAAAGCGCGAGCGAGAAACTAGAGAACAACCTGCGCAAACATTACTCCAACACCGTGTCCACTTCCCGGACCCCGCCGAGAAGAGGCCATCACGGTAACACACTTAGTTGATTCATTTTAATTAATTAAGGTTCAAGTTATCTACAACCGGACATTAAAAAATTCCCATCTGCCCATAACCGCGGGCACGGATTTCGAAAGTTCAATCCCTGCAGGGGAGTCCCAACTTAGCCCATGACAAGCTCTCACGGTCAACGAAGGAATAGACCTCCTCCCAAGACGTTCCGATCAGACTCGGTATCTCGATAACTCAAGACACTTCGACAGGTTAAAACAAGACCAGGAACACCGCCCGAATGTGCCGACAAATCCCGATAGGAGCTGCACATATCTCTTTCTCAGGGCACACTGAGATGAGCCAGACGTCGGGTAGGCCAGCCCAGAGTTGCCCCTGGTAGCCCCGGACATCGCTCGGTGGGACCAACACTCAGAGGAGCACTGGCCCGGGGGGTTAAAATAAGATGACCCTGGAGTCTGCGGAACCCAAGGGAAAGAAAAGGCTAGGTGGCAAATGGTAAAACCAAGGTTGGGCATTGCTGGAAAAGCTTTAATCAAGGCGAACTATCAAGGGGTTCCCATTATAACCCAACCGTGTGAGGAACGCAAAATCCGGGAACATAACACCGATATGACGGAAACTAGGGCGGCAAGAGTGGAACAAAATACTAGGCGAGAGGCCGAGCCTTCCACCCTTTACCAAGTATATAGATGCATTAAGCTAACATAGCAATATAGTTATATCCCAACAAGTAAATAAAAGATGTTCCAACAAGGAACGGCCTCCAATCTTCACCTGCAACTAGCAACGCTATAAGAGGGGCTGAGCAAAGCGGTAACATAGCCAATCAACGGTTTGCTAGGACAATGGTGGGTTAGAGGTTTGACATGGCAATTTAGGAGGCTTTCAAGCAAGTGGTAGGCATCGTAGCAATGGCATAGCAAAAGAGCGAGCAAACTAGCATAGCAAAGATAGTAGTGATTTCGAGGGTATGATCATCTTGCCTGCACAGTTGTCAGAGTTGAATGGATCCTCAAGAGCAAACTCAACAGGCTCCTCATTAGCGAACTCGTCTCCCGGCTCTACCCAAACAAGACAAACAAGCAACAAGGATACAATCAACCACGTGCAAACTTAGACAACACGATGCAAAGATGGTATGCTATGCGGGATGCGATGCGGGATGCAAAATGCAAGATATGACAGGAAATGCATGAACCTGGCCTCAACTTGGAATTTCAAGTGTGCCACTGGAAATATGAGATGAAATCGCTTGAAAACGATATAAAGAACGCCGGAATCGGAGTTATGGTTTGGAAATGGCAAACGTTTCAAAAATGACACCGGTCTGCGATTTACAGCAAGTAGGCATCTAAATGCAATGAAATGAACATGCTACAGCCACCAAACATGACAACAAAATACATGGCAGGGATGCACACAAGATGCTTAACAAAAATATAGCACTGATCTACAGCCAATTCATCCATTATGAGGTTCAAACAAGCATGGCAAAAACGCAAATGCAAAACAGATTTCAGACTTAGTGAAATTAACACTTGTCTGAAATTTCAGATCATGAAGCCCTCTTCGGAGCAGCAAAACAACATGCTACAGGACCTTATTAAGACAAAGAATAACATGGCATGGAGCTACTCAACAAGCTTAACAAAAGTCCCTTAGTGACCTTGAGCCAAAAGGGATCACAAAATATACTAACAAGCACACGAACATAGCAAAAACATAATGAGTTTCAGACTTAGTGAAAAACTGGGACATGCTGAAACATAACTCACGAAGGCATGTTTACGAGCTCGATGCACTCACCACGGTGCAAGTCATGGCAAGACAAGCATACACCCATAAATAAGGCACAAAATACAAGCTAGACATGGCAAGAACAATGGCATAGCATGTACGGATCAACTACAATAACATCGGCAAAATCGCAAACAAGTTGACGATCTGCCCAGATTCACAACGAAGCAAAAGTAGAGCTCGATTGACTCAAGCTAGGGTGCTCCATAATTGCAAAAAAAGACATGGATGAATAGAGAACTACAATATTAACAAATCTCCTTTACTGATCATCCTCAAAAGAAGCACGGATAATTAGGAAACAGCATGGACATATGGCATCGTGAACTAAACAATCCCAGACTTGGTGAAAACTACTAAGTCCCTGAAAACAGATTCACCGGGTGCCTCACTTTGCAAGCTTGCACAAGTCACCGCACACATCACAAAAATGCATGGGTTGCACCTCTGGAAAGATAACAAAATCCTTAACAAAACATATGTAGGACTCACAGGCATATCATGCACACAATAATCATGGCAAAAATGACAAAAGTCTAAGATGAACTAGCAGATCTGACAATTAACTCAAGTAGCCCTCTTCTAACAGCATTTCGGGCATCAAGATGCACTCAAATGAAAATGATGCAATGGAATGAAATGATGTACTCTCTGAAATGAACATTTTGATATGCTATATGCCCAAATCGGAGCTACGGATGCAAAGTTACGGGGCCGCGAACATGGGCACTTGGAGTAAAAATTGTGAGGACTTGAAGAAAAAAAAACAACCAGATCTAGGGTTTTGTCGACGGGCACGCGAACCGAGGCGTTGACTGCGGTGGCCGGCGGGCGCTTGCCGGATCCGAGGTCGCCGGCGTCGGGGAGGCGGCGGCCGGCGTCGGCGAGGCGGGAGGAGGCCAGCGGCGGCGGCCGGACGCGCGGTGGCGACGGAGCGGCGGACGAGGCGGCGCGGCGGCCTGCGGGCGGAGGCGGCGGTGGTCCGGCGCGGCGCTTCGGGCACCGGCCGGCAAGGGCGTGCGCGGCGGCACGTGGAGGAGGGCGGCGGCTTCGGTAGGCGGCGGCGGGGCGATGCGGGCCTGGAGGGCCGGCCGTGCGGCGAAGTGGGCGCGGCGGCTCGCCCTGTCAGAGGGCGACACGTGGCGCGGTGGCAGCATCGGACATGTCCATCAGTGGCGGATGTGTCCGGCGGCGGCGGATCTGGAATTTTTAGGGTTAGGGGGGAGAGGATCCGCGAATTTGGAATGGGGGGTGTATATATAGGCATAGGGGGAGCTAGGAGAGTCCAAATGAGGTGCGGTTTTCGGCCACGCGATCGTGATCGAACGCTCTAGGACATGGAGTAGAGTTTGGTGGGTTTTGGGCCAAATTGGAGGGGTGTTGGGCTGCAACACACACGAGGCCTTTTCGGTCCCTCGGTTAACCGTTGGAGTACCAAACGAAGTCCAAATGGTACGAAACTTGGCAGGCGGTCTACCGGTAGTAAACCAAGGCCGCTTGGCAAGTATCGGTCCAATCAGAAATGTTTAAACCCCACACACGAAAGAAAGCTAGAAATGACCACCGGAGGAGAACGAAGCGCCGGAATGCAAAACGGACAACGGGGAAAATGTTCGAATGCATGAGACGAACACGTATGCAAATGCAATGCACATGATGACATGATAAGAGATGCATGACAACGATAACAACACACGGAGACAAAACCCGAACCCGAGGAAATAAATATAACTTAACGGCGGAAACGGCAAGAGTTGGAGTACAAATAGGAAAAGTTACATCCGGGGTGTTACAACACTCCACCACAACGAAAGGATCTCGTCCCGAGATCTAGGACTGAAAGAACGCCGGGTACACAGAACGGAGGTGATCCTCGCGTTCCCAGGTAGCTTCACGGTCGGAATGGTGTGACCACTTGACTTTGAGAAATTTGATTGACTTGTTGCGAGTCTTGCGTTCAGTCTCTTCAAGAATAGCGACTGGGTGCTCACGATAAGAGAGATCTTCTTGGAGCTCAATGTCCTCGAAATTGACTGTGCGGTCAGGAGTCTTGAAGCACTTTCGAAGCTAAGAGACATGGAACACATCATGAACATTTTCAAAGTTTGAAGGAAGCTCGAGTTGATAGGCGAGGTCGCCTCTCTTGCTGAAAATCTTGAAAGGTCCCACGTATCTAGGGGCAAGCTTCCCTTTGATACCGAAGCGACGAGTACCTTTCATAGGAGAGACGCGGAGGTAAACATGATCTCCGATCTCGAAAGTCAAATCACGGTGCTTACTATCATAGTAGCTCTTCTGACGGGATTGGGCTGCTTTGAGGTTATCACGAATGACTTTGCACATTTCTTCTGCTTCTGTGATTAAGTCATTACCCAAAAGTTGACGTTCACCGGTTTCAGACCAGTTGAGAGGGGTACGGCACTTCCTGCCATACAGAATTTCAAATGGGGCCTTGCCCGAACTTGCTTGAAAACTGTTGTTGTAGGAGAATTCAGCATAAGGAAGACAATCCTCCCACTTCATGCCGAAGGAGATCACACAAGCCCTGAGCATATCTTCAAGAATCTGGTTGACACGCTCGACTTGACCGCTTGTTTGGGGATGGAAAGCTGTGCTGAAGCGGATGTTCGTGCCCATGGCCTTCTGAAAAGAATCCCAAAACTTCGAGGTAAAGATGCTGCCACAGTCTGAAGAGATCACTTGAGGAATACCGTGCAGAGAGACAATGCGAGAGGTATAGAGTTCCGCCAATTGAGCTGCAGTGATCGACTCTTTGATAGGAAGAAAGTGAGCCACTTTGGTGAGTTTGTCGATGACAACGGATATAGCATCATTGCCACGCTTGGACTTTGGAAACCCAGTCACGAAGTCCATCTCAATGTGGTCAAACTTCCATTCTGGAATGGCAAGAGGTTGGAGGAGACCTGCTGGCCTTTGGTGTTCTGCCTTCACTCTTTTGCAGACATCACATTCATTGATGAATTGAGCGATCTCGCGCTTCATTCGAGTCCACCAATAAGCTTGCTTAAGGTCCTGATACATCTTCGTGCTCCCAGGGTGGATGGAGAGGAGAGAATTGTGAGCCTCGTTCATGTTCACTTTACGGAGGTCACCTTTGGGCACAACAATACGATCCTCGAAGAAGAGAGTGTCCTTGTCATCAAGGCAGTAGCACTTGTACTTGGACTGACTCTTGGCAATCCCAATCTTCACCTTTTTCACCATAGCATCAAGAAGCTGGGCTTGGCGAATCTGGTCTTCCAAGGTAGGAGAGACTAGAAGGTTGGCGAGGAATCCTTGAGGAACAACTTGCAGATTAAGTTTGCGGAAAGCTTCACAAAGCTCGGGTTGATAAGGCTTAAGAATCAGACTGTTGCAGTAAGCCTTCCTGCTCAAAGCGTCAGCAATCACATTGGCCTTGCCTGGAGTGTATTCAATACTCGGATTATACTCTTGAATCATTTCGACCCATCGAGTTTGCCTGAGGTTGAGATTAGGCTGAGTGAAGATGTACTTGAGACTCTTGTGATCAGTGAAAATGTCCACTTTTCTTCCCAATAGAAGATGTCTCCAAGTCAAAAGAGCATGCACAACTGCCGCCAACTCGAGATCATGAGTGGGGTAGTTCTTCTCATTAGGCTTCAACTGGCGAGATGTATAAGCAACAACTTTCTTCTCTTGCATCAATGCCGCGCCAAGACCTTGGAGAGAGGCATCACAAAAGACCTCGTACGGCTTGGATTCATCAGGTGGAGTCAGAACTGGAGCAGTGATCAACTTCTCTTTCAAAGTGTTGAAAGCAATATCACACTCCGGAGACCAAACGTACTTGACGTGCTTCTGAAGAAGATTAGAGAGAGGCTTCGCGATCTTAGAAAAGTTTTCAACGAATCTTCGGCAATAGCTTGCGAGACCGAGAAAACTGCGGAGTTGCTTCACATTCTAAGGAGGTTCCCAATTCACAATTGCAAACACCTTCTTAGGATTCACGGCAATACCCTTGGCAGAGATGATATGACCAAGATAAAGAACCTCATCAAGCCAAAATTCACACTTGGAGAACTTGGCGTAGAATTGATGTTCCCTGAGCTTATCAAGCACCAAACGCAAGTGTTTGGCATGATCTTCCTTGTTCTTGGAGAAAACCAGAATGTCATCGAGATAGACCAAAACGAAGTCATTGGTGTAGGCATTGAAGATGAAGTTCATCATGCGAGAGAACGTCGGAGGAGCGTTGGCGAGGCCAAAAGACATGACAGTGTATTCATATGAACCAAAGCTTGTTCTGAATGCTGTCTTGGGAATATCTTCTTCACGAATGCGAATCTGGTGATAACCCATACGGAGATCAAGCTTGGAGAATACTTGGGCACCTTTGAGTTGTTCGAACAGCTCATTGATGTTGGGAAGTGGGTATTTGTTCTTGATGGTCTTCTTATTCACTGGACGGTAATCAACACAAAGTCGGTCCGTTCCATCCTTCTTCTTCACAAAAAGAACACCACAACCCCACGGAGAAGAACTAGGCCGGATGAGACCCATTCTTTCTTGCTCATCGAGTTGCTTCTTCAGCTCCTTCAACTCTTCAGGTCCGAGCTTGTAAGGACGTTTGCACACAGGTTCCGTGCCAGGCTCAAGATCAATAAAGAATTCAACTGGCCGGTGCGGAGGCATTCCTGCGAGCTCTTCTGGAAAGATGTCTTGATATTCGCAAACGACTGGAATTTGAGCGATAGCATCCAATTCACCCTTCTCATTGAGAGAAAACAGATGGATAGTATCATCACGAGCGGCAAAGACAATTACATCCTCAGACGAATGAGTCAATTGAATCTGCCTGGCTGCACAATCAAGATGTGCCTTGTGCTTAGAAAGCCAATCCATTCCGAGAATAAGATCAATATCCGAGTTACCAAGGACCACCGGAGAAGAGAGAAACTTGTAATCGCCCAATGTGATAGCAACATCTGGGGCAAAAGCGCTTGCATTCATGAATTTACCCGGAGAAACAATAGATAACTGTCTAGGCAATTCTTGCAAAGGCAACTCATGCTTAGAAACAAATGGCCTCGAGATGAAACAATGCGATGCACCCGTGTCAAAAAGAACTTTTGCGGGAATATCATTAACAGGAAGGTGACCCATGATCACATCTGACGAGTCCTCTGCCTGAGTTGCATTCATCAAGTTGACCTTAGCGGACTTGGGGTTATGCTTGACCACAGCTGTACTTGCCGATCTGACTGGAGGAGGAGGAGGAATACGCCTCTGGTTGAAACACTTGTTGGCATAGTGACCCTTCTGTTGGCACTTGTTGCACGTGACCTCTGAAAGTGGACGGTGATACGGAGCACTTGATCTTGGAGCTTGAGACGAAGTCTTGTTCTAAAAGCCAGGGTTGGGTGGGTGGGAAGAACCACTGCCACCTTTACTCTTCTGCTGATACGGCTGACGAAACGGAGGAGGAGGAAGCCAAAACTTCTGCTGCTTGGCCACTTGAGTAGAGGAAGACGGAGTAACATCTCTGACTCGCTTCTTGGAAGCATCACACCTCTACTGAGCAGCCTCTTGCTTCAGTGCCATGTTGTAGAACTCATCGTATCTCAAGGGCTCGAAGAGAACAAGAGCGAGCTGAATATCTTCTCTGAGACCACCCCTGAACTGATATATCATGCTCTTCTTATCAGGGACGTCCTGCTTGGCAAAGCGGGCGAGCTTCTGGAACAACTTGTTGTAGTCATAGACAGACAAAGAGCCTTGCTTCAGATTGCGGAATTCCTCACGCTTGCTTTCAACCACGCTCTGCGGAATATGATGAGCTCGGAAATCTCGACGGAAATCATCCCAAGTGATAACACGTCCACCTCTGGAGTCTTTGTACTGCTGGAACCATTCTGCAGCTTGATCTTTGAGTTGGAAGGAAGCGAACTTAACAAAGTCCTCAGGCCTGACGTTACTGCACTCGAAATGCTTACACAGATCCACAAGCCAATCGTCAGCATCGGTTGCCTCAACACAATTGCTGAAAGTCTTTGGCCCGTTAGCAAGGAACTGGTTGAGTGTAGCAAAGTGACTCTGATTGCTGCCTTGATTCCCTTGACTGCCCTGATTGCGCTCTTGAAGAATTTGCATGATCAGCTCTGTGTTTGCATTGGTTGCGGCCATCACAGCTTGCCATGCCTCCGGAGGAGGTGGAGGTGGTGGCGGATCAGGATTCGGAGTCGTGCGCGTTGGAGGAGCCATCCAGAAGAGGGTGACCACCATTAGCACATTGATAGATAAAATATTGAAGCTGAATCCAACGGAATGAAAATTGCAACATATAGTCTTCACATCCGAACAAAATGAACGAATGCATTCCTCTTGAAATGGTCACATATCCATAAATTGAGAAGCCACGTAGAATTAAGGTAGAGAAATAAATCAACAAGGTACGGATCAAGAATGAATAATCAGTAAGAAATCCCAATCTCAAACCAATATCCGTGGAAGAAGAACTAGAGCTACCAGAATTCCTACCTATGAAACTTCCGAACCTTTCCGGTTATGCAATCAGGTGTTGGGGATACAGGGGAAGCATAATATCTCACCTAAACTAGCAAATCCTACATCCAGCTGTATCCATCCTTCAACACATAACCAAGAAACCTTCGGAAACCATCTACCTCAACCGTCGAAAATCATCCGTTATACAAGTTATGGCGATACTCCCGAACTCCCGCCCCAGTACTGGGTGGCGTCGAGGTTATCTCACCAATGAACTGCATAAAAGGGATTTTCGATGTCGGCGTACTAAACTCAGGTATTCCAGAACTGCAACGATAAAATTATGATGACAACACCTCAGAGCTCAACTCCCCGGGACACTTCCACGAAACCCCTGACAGGAGGCACCAAGACAATGTTCTCATCATAAAACCATCGGAACGATTCCAAGATACCCGCGTGATCCTAATTTTTTTTATGAAATTTGAGAAGAGAAGAGTCAAAACTCTACGTCAGGATGCCTTACCAGCGCGATGAGGAGACTGGGAAGTAAAAAGAATTCCTAAACTCTCCGATATATAATTCCTAAAGACTCAAAACATTTTTCTAGACACGACTCGGCCGCTAAAAACGATCAAGCAATGGGGCTCCTAAGGTCGGGGAAGGCTCTGATACCAACTTGTAACACCCTCGATGCGACTATAGCTCCCACGTGTCGAGGCACGACTTAGAGACATAATCGCATTGAAGGCATATGTCGCAAGTTAGGCAATCTTCACAACATCCCATGTATTATGAATAATAATGGGGAGAAGATAGTTGGCTTACACTCGCCACGTCAATCAAGAACATAATTAACATTACATCATCCAAACACTCATGACCCGACTACGACGCCAAAATAAAAGAGAACCCAACATGCGACACGCTCCCGTTCACCCCCAACTGGGCACCACTACTGATCATCGGGAAAGGAAACGTAGTATCATTGAGAGTCTTCGTCGAACTCCCATTTGAGCTCATACGCGTCTCCTGGAGCGGAATCATCAGGCCCTGCATCTGGTGTAATAGTAATCTGTGAGCCACAGGGACTCAGCAATCTCGCACCCTCGCGATCAAGACTATTTAAGCTTATAGGTAAGGCAAGGTAAAACATGAGTGGAGCTGCAGCAAGCGACTAGCAAGTATGGTGGCTAACTTATTCGCAAAAGAGAGCGAGAATAGGAGGCAAAGCGCGAGCGAGAAACTAGAGAACAACCTGCACAAACATTACTCCAACACCGTGTCCACTTCCCGGACCCCGCCGAGAAGAGGCCATCACGGTAACACACTCAGTTGATTCATTTTAATTAATTAAGGTTCAAGTTATCTACAACCGGACATTAACAAATTCCCATCTGCCCATAACCGCGGGCACGGCTTTAGAAAGTTCAATCCCTGCAGGGGAGTCCCAACTTAGCCCATGACAAGCTCTCACGGTCAACGAAGGAATAGACCTCCTCCCAAGACATTCCGATCAGACTCGGTATCTCGGTAACTCAAGACACTTCGACAGGTTAAAACAAGACCAGCAACACCGCCCGAATGTGCCGACAAATCCCGATAGGAGCTGCACATATCTCTTTCTCAGGGCACACTGAGATGAGCCAGACGTCGGGTAGGCCAGCCCAGAGTTGCCCTTGGTAGCCCCGGACATCGCTCGGTGGGACCAACACTCAGAGGAGCACTGGCCCGGGGGGTTAAAATAAGATGACCCTGGAGTCTGCAGAACCCAAGGGAAAGAAAAGGCTAGGTGGCAAATGGTAAAACCAAGGTTGGGCATTGCTGGAAAAGCTTTAATCAAGGCGAACTATCAAGGGGTTCCCATTATAACCCAACCGCGTGAGGAACGCAAAATCCGGGAACATAACACCGATATGACGGAAACTAGGGCGGCAAGAGTGGAACAAAATACTAGGCGAGAGGCCAAGCCTTCCACCCTTTACCAAGTATATAGATGCATTAAGATAACATAGCAATATAGTGATATCCCAACAAGTAAATAAAAGATGTTCCAACAAGGAACGGTCTCCAATCTTCACCTGCAACTAGCAACGCTATAAGAGGGGCTGAGCAAAGCGGTAACATAGCCAATCAACGGTTTGCTAGGACAATGGTGGGTTAGAGGTTTGACATGGCAATTTAGGAGGCTTTCAAGCAAGTGGTAGGCATCGTAGCAATGGCATAGCAAAAGAGCGAGCAAACTAGCATAGCAAAGATAGTAGTGATTTCGAGGGTATGATCATCTTGCCTGCACAGTTGTCAGAGTTGACTGGATCCTCAAGAGAAAACTCAACGGGCTCCTCGTTAGCGAACTCGTCTCCCGGCTCTACCCAAACAAGACAAACAAGCAAAAAGGATACAATCAACCACGTGCAAACTCAGACAACACGATGCAAAGATGGTATGCTATGCGGGATGCGATGCGGGATGCAAAATGCAAGATATGACAGGAAATGCATGAACCTGGCCTCAACTTGGAATTCCAAGTGTGCCACTGGAAATATGAGATGAAATCGCTTGAAAACGATATAAAGAACGCCGGAATCGGAGTTACGGTTTGGAAATGGCAAGCGTTTCAAAAATGACACCGGTCTGCGATTTACAGCAAGTAGGCATCTAAATGCAATGAAATGAACATGCTACAGCCACCAAACATGACAACAAAATACATGGCAGGGATGCACACAAGATGCTTAACAAAAATCTAGCACCGAGCTACGGACAATTCATCCGTTATGAGGTTCAAACAAGCATGGCAAAAACGCAAATGCAAAACAGATTTCAGACTTAGTGAAATTAACACTTGTCTGAAATTTCAGATCATGAAGCCCTCTTCGGAGCAGCAAAACAACATGCTACAAGACCTTATTAAGACAAAGAAGAACATGGCATGGAGCTACTCAACAAGCTGAACAAAAGTCCCTTAGTGACCTTGAGCCAAAAGGGATCACAAAATATACTAACAAGCACACGAACATAGCAAAAACATAATGAGTTTCAGACTTAGTGAAAAACTGGGACATGCTGAAACATAACTCACGATGGCATGTTTACGAGCTCGATGCACTCACCACGGTGCAAGTCATGGCAAGACAAGCATACACCCATAAATAAGGCACAAAATACAAGCTAGACATGGCAAGAACAATGGCATAGCATGTACGGATCAACTACAATAACATCGGCAAAATCGCAAACAAGTTGACGATCTGCCCAGATTCACAACGAAGCAAAAGTAGAGCTCGATTGACTCAAGCTAGGGTGCTCCATAATTGCAAGAAAAGACATGGATGAATAGAGAACTACAATATTAACAAAACTCCTTTACTGATCATCCTCAAAAGAAGCATGGATAATTAGGAAACAGCATGGACATATGGCATCGTGAACTAAACAATCCCAGACTTAGTGAAAACTACTAAGTCCCTGAAAACAGATTCACCGGGTGCCTCACTTTGCAAGCTTGCACAAGTCACCGCACACATCACAAAAATGCATGGGTTGCACCTTTGGAAAGATAACAAAATCCTTAACAAAACATATGTAGGACTAACAGGCATATCATGCACACAATAATCATGGCAAAAATGACAAGTCTAAGATGAACTAGCAGATCTGACAATTAACTCAAGTAGCCCTCTTCTAACAGCATTTCGGGCATCAAGATGCACTCAAATGAAAATGATGCAATGGAATGAAATGATGTACTCTCTGAGATGAACATTTTGATATGCTATATGCCCAAATCGGAGCTATGGATGCAAAGTTACGGGGCCGCGAACATGGGCACTTGGAGTAAAAATTCTGAGGACTTGGAGAAAAAAACAACCAGATCTAGGGTTTCATCGGCGGGCACGCGAACCGAGGCGTTGACTGCGGTGGCCGGCGGGCGCTCGCCGGATCCGAGGTCGCCGGCGTCGGGGAGGCGGCGGCCGGCGTCGGCGAGGCGGGAGGAGGCCGGCGGCGGCGGCCGGGCGCGCGGTGGCGGCGGAGCGGCGGACGAGGCGGCGCGGCGGCCTGCGGGCGGATGCGGCGGTGGTCCGGCGGGGCGCTTCGGGCGCCGGCCGGCAAGGGCGCGCGCGGCGGCACGGTGGGTGGCGGCGGCGGCGCGCGGCGCGTGGAGGAGGGCGGCGGCTTTGGTAGGCGGCGGCGGGGCGACGCGGGCCTGGAGGGCCCGCGGCGGGCTTCGGCGGGCCGGCCGTGCGGCGAAGTGGGCGCGGCGGCTCGCCCTGTCAGAGGGTGACACGTGGCGCGGTGGCAGCATCGGACATGTCCATCGGTGGAGGATGTGTCCGGCGGCGGCGGATCTGGAATTTTTAGGGTTAGGGGGGAGAGGATCCGCGAATTTGGAATGGGGGTGTATATATAGGCATAGGGGGAGCTAGGAGAGTCCAAATGAGGTGCGGTTTTCGGCCACGCGATCGTGATCGAACGCTCTAGGACATGGAGTAGAGTTTGGTGGGTTTTGGGACAAATTGGAGGGGTGTTGGGCTGCAACACACACGAGGCCTTTTCGGTCCCTCGGTTAACCGTTGGAGTACCAAACGAAGTCCAAATGGTACGAAACTTGGCAGGCGGTCTACCGGTAGTAAACCAAGGCCGCTTGGCAAGTCTCGGTCCAATCCAGAAATGTTTAAACCCCACACACGAAAGAAAGCTAGAAATGACCACCGCAGGAGAACGAAGCGTCGGAATGCAAAACGGACAACGGGGAAAATGCTTGAATGCATGAGACGAACACGTATGCAAATGCAATGCACATGATGACATGATAAGAGATGCATGACAACGATAACAACACACGGAGACAAAACCCGAACCCGAGGAAATAAATATAACTTAACGGCGGAAACGGCAAGAGTTGGAGTACAAATAGGAAAAGTTACATCCGGGGTGTTACAACACTCCACCACTACGAAAGGATCTCGTCCCGAGATCTAGGACTAAAAGAACGCCGGGTACTCAGAACGGAGGTGATCCTTGCGTTCCCAGGTAGCTTCACGGTCGGAATGGTGTGACCACTTGACTTTGAGAAATTTGATTGACTTGTTGCGAGTCTTGCGTTCAGTCTCTTCTAGAATAGCGACTGGGTGCTCACGATAAGAGAGATCTTCTTGGAGCTCAATGTCCTCGAAATTGACTGTGCGGTCAGGAGTCTTGAAGCACTTTCGAAGCTGAGAGACATGGAACACATCATGAACATTTGCAAAGTTTGAAGGAAGCTCGAGTTGATAGGCGAGGTCGCCTCTCTTGCTGAAAATCTTGAAAGGTCCCACGTATCTAGGGGCAAGCTTCCCTTTGATACCGAAGCGACGAGTACCTTTCATAGGAGAGACGCGGAGGTAAACATGATCTCCGATCTCGAAAGCCAAATCACGGTGCTTACTATCATAGTAGCTCTTCTGACGGGATTGGGCTGCTTTGAGGTTATCACGAATGACTTTGCACATTTCTTCTGCTTCTGTGATTAAGTCATTACCCAAAAGTTGACGTTCACCGGTTTCAGACCAGTTGAGAGGGGTACGGCACTTCCTGCCATACAGAATTTCAAATGGGGCCTTGCCCGAACTTGCTTGAAAACTGTTGTTGTAGGAGAATTCAGCATAAGGAAGACAATCCTCCCACTTCATGCCGAAGGAGATCACACAAGCCCTGAGCATATCTTCAAGAATCTGGTTGACACGCTCGACTTGACCGCTTGTTTGGGGATGGAAAGCTGTGCTGAAGCGGATGTTCGTGCCCATGGCCTTCTGAAAAGAATCCCAAAACTTCGAGGTAAAGATGCTGCCACAGTCTGAAGAGATCACTTGAGGAATACCGTGCAGAGAGACAATGCGAGAGGTATAGAGTTCCGCCAATTGAGCTGCAGTGATCGACTCTTTGATAGGAAGAAAGTGAGCCACTTTGGTGAGTTTGTCGATGACAACGGATATAGCATCATTGCCACGCTTGGACTTTGGAAACCCAGTCACGAAGTCCATCTCAATGTGGTCAAACTTCCATTCTGGAATGGCAAGAGGTTGGAGGAGACCTGCTGGCCTTTGGTGTTCTGCCTTCACTCTTTTGCAGACATCACATTCATTGATGAATTGAGCGATCTCGCGCTTCATTCGAGTCCACCAATAAGCTTGCTTAAGGTCCTGATACATCTTCGTGCTCCCAGGGTGGATGGAGAGGAGAGAATTGTGAGCCTCGTTCATGTTCACTTTACGGAGGTCACCTTTGGGCACAACAATACGATCCTCGAAGAAGAGAGTGTCCTTGTCATCAAGGCAGTAGCACTTGTACTTGGACTGACTCTTGGCAATCCCAATCTTCACCTTTTTCACCATAGCATCAAGAAGCTGGGCTTGGCGAATCTGGTCTTCCAAGGTAGGAGAGACTAGAAGGTTGGCGAGGAATCCTTGAGGAACAACTTGCAGATTAAGTTTGCGGAAAGCTTCACAAAGCTCGGGTTGATAAGGCTTAAGAATCAGACTGTTGCAGTAAGCCTTCCTGCTCAAAGCGTCAGCAATCACATTGGCCTTGCCTGGAGTGTATTCAATACTCGGATTATACTCTTGAATCATTTCGACCCATCGAGTTTGCCTGAGGTTGAGATTAGGCTGAGTGAAGATGTACTTGAGACTCTTGTGATCAGTGAAAATGTCCACTTTTCTTCCCAATAGAAGATGTCTCCAAGTCAAAAGAGCATGCACAACTGCCGCCAACTCGAGATCATGAGTGGAGTAGTTCTTCTCATTAGGCTTCAACTGGCGAGATGTATAAGCAACAACTTTCTTCTCTTGCATCAATACCGCGCCAAGACCTTGGAGAGAGGCATCACAAAAGACCTCGTACGGCTTGGATTCATCAGGTGGAGTCAGAACTGGAGCAGTGATCAACTTCTCTTTCAAAGTGTTGAAAGCAATATCACACTCCGGAGACCAAACGTACTTGACGTGCTTCTGAAGAAGATTAGAGAGAGGCTTCGCGATCTTAGAAAAGTTTTCAACGAATCTTCGGCAATAGCTTGCGAGACCGAGAAAATTGCGGAGTTGCTTCACATTCTAAGGAGGTTCCCAATTCACAATTGCAGACACCTTCTTAGGATTCATGGCAATACCCTTGGCAGAGATGATATGACCAAGATAAAGAACCTCATCAAGCCAAAATTCACACTTGGAGAACTTGGCGTAGAATTGATGTTCCCTGAGCTTATCAAGCACCAAACGCAAGTGTTTGGCATGATCTTCCTTGTTCTTGGAGAAAACCAGAATGTCATCGAGATAGACCAAAACGAAGTCATTGGTGTAGGCGTTGAAGATGAAGTTCATCATGCGAGAGAACGTCGGAGGAGCGTTGGCGAGGCCAAAAGACATGACAGTGTATTCATATGAACCAAAGCTTGTTCTGAATGCTGTCTTGGGAATATCTTCTTCACGAATGCGAATCTGGTGATAACCCATACGGAGATCAAGCTTGGAGAATACTTGGGCACCTTTGAGTTGTTCGAATAGCACATTGATGTTGGGAAGTGGGTATTTGTTCTTGATGGTCTTCTTATTCACTGGACGGTAATCAACACAAAGTCGCTCCGTTCCATCCTTCTTCTTCACAAAAAGAACACCACAACCCCACGGAGAAGAACTAGGCCGGATGAGACCCATTCTTTCTTGCTCATCGAGTTGCTTCTTCAGCTCCTTCAACTCTTCAGGTCCGAGCTTGTAAGGACGTTTGCACACAGGTTCCGTGCCAGGCTCAAGATCAATAACGAATTCAACTGGCCGATACGGAGGCATTCCTGCGAGCTCTTCTGGAAAGATGTCTTGATATTCGCAAACGACTGGAATTTGAGCGATAGCATCCAATTCACCCTTCTCATTGAGAGAAAACAGACGGATAGTATCATCACGAGCGGCAAAGACAATTACATCCTCAGACGAATGAGTCAATTGAATCTGCCTGGCTGCACAATCAAGATGTGCCTTGTGCTTAGAAAGCCAATCCATTCCGAGAATAAGATTAATATCCGAGTTACCAAGGACCACCGGAGAAGAGAGAAACTTGTAATCGCCCAATGTGATAGCAACATCTGGGGCAAAAGCGCTTGCATTCATGAATTTACCCGGAGAAACAACAGATAACTGTCTAGGCAATTCTTGCAAAGGCAACTCATGCTTAGAAACAAATGGCCTCGAGATGAAACAATGCGATGCACCCGTGTCAAAAAGAACTTTTGCGGGAATATCATTAACAGGAAGGTGACCCATGATCACATCTGACGAGTCCTCTGCCTGAGTTGCATTCATCAAGTTGACCTTGGCGGACTTGGGGTTATGCTTGACCACAGCTGTACTTGCCGATCTGACTTGAGGAGGAGGAGGAATACGCCTCTGGTTGAAACACTTGTTGGCATAGTGACCCTTCTGTTGGCACTTGTTGCACGTGACCTCTGAAAGTGGACGGTGATACGGAGCACTTGATCTTGGAGCTTGAGACGAAGTCTTGTTCTGAAAGCCAGGGTTGGGTGGGTGGGAAGAACCACTGCCACCTTTACTCTTCTGCTGATACGGCTGACGAAACGGAGGAGGAGGAAGCCAAAACTTCTGCTGCTTGGCCACTTGAGTAGAGGAAGACGGAGTAACATCTCTGACTCGCTTCTTGGAAGCATCACACCTCTACTGAGCAGCCTCTTGCTTCAGTGCCATGTTGTAGAACTCATCGTATCTCAAGGGCTCGAAGAGAACAAGAGCGAGCTGAATATCTTCTCTGAGACCACCCCTGAACTGATATATCATGCTCTTCTTATCAGGGACGTCCTGCTTGGCAAAGCGGGCGAGCTTCTGGAACAACTTGTTGTAGTCATAGACAGACAAAGAGCCTTGCTTCAGATTGCGGAATTCCTCACGCTTGCTTTCAACCACGCTCTGCGGAATATGATGAGCTCGGAAATCTCGACGGAAATCATCCCAAGTGATAACACGTCCACCTCTGGAGTCTTTGTACTGCTGGAACCATTCTGCAGCTTGATCTTTGAGTTGGAAGGAAGCGAACTTAACAAAGTCCTCAGGCCTGACGTTACTGCACTCGAAATGCTTACACAGATCCACAAGCCAATCGTCAGCATCGGTTGCCTCAACACAATTGCTGAAAGTCTTTGGCCCGTTAGCAAGGAACTGGTTGAGTGTAGCAAAGTGACTCTGATTGCTGCCTTGATTCCCTTGACTGCCCTGATTGCGCTCTTGAAGAATTTGCATGATCAGCTCTGTGTTTGCATTGGTTGCGGCCATCACAGCTTGCCATGCCTCCGGAGGAGGTGGAGGTGGTGGCGGATCAGGATTCGGAGTCGTGCGCGTTGGAGGAGCCATCCAGAAGAGGGTGACCACCATTAGCACATTGATAGATAAAATATTGAAGCTGAATCCAACGGAATGAAAATTGCAACATATAGTCTTCACATCCGAACAAAATGAACGAATGCATTCCTCTTGAAATGGTCACATATCCATAAATTGAGAAGCCACGTAGAATTAAGGTAGAGAAATAAATCAACAAGGTACGGATCAAGAACGAATAATCGGTAAGAAATCCCAATCTCAAACCAATATCCGTGGAAGAAGAACTAGAGCTACCAGAATTCCCACCTATGAAACTTCCGAACCTTTCCGGTTATGCAATCAGGTGTTGGGGATACAGGGGAAGCATAATATCTCACCCAAACTAGCAAATCCTACATCCAGCTGTATCCATCCTTCAACACATAACCAAGAAACCTTCGGAAACCATCTACCTCAACCGTCGAAAATCATCCGTTATACAAGTTATGGCGATACTCCCGAACTCCCGCCCCAGTACTGGGTGGCGTCGAGGTTATCTCACCAACGAACTGCATAAAAGAGATTTTCGATGTCGGCGTACTAAACTCAGGTATTCCAGAACTGCAACGATAAAATTATGATGACAACACCTCAGAGCTCAACTCCCCGGGACACTTCCACGAAACCCCTGACAGGAGGCACCAAGACAATGTTCTCATCATAAAACCATCGGAACGATTCCAAGATACCCGCGTGATCCTAATTTTTTTTTATGAAATTTGAGAAGAGAAGAGTCAAAACTCTACGTCAGGATGCCTTACCAGCGCGATGAGGAGACTGGGAAGTAAAAAGAATTCCTAAACTCTCCGATATATAATTCCTAAAGACTCAAAACATTTTTCTAGACACGACTCGGCCGCTAAAAACGATCAAGCAATGGGGCTCCTAAGGTCGGGGAAGGCTCTGATACCAACTTGTAACACCCTCGATGCGACTATAGCTCCCACGTGTCGAGGCACGACTTAGAGACATAATCGCATTGAAGGCATATGTCGCAAGTTAGGCAATCTTCACAACATCCCATGTATTATGAATAATAATGGGGAGAAGATAGTTGGCTTACACTCGCCACGTCAATCAAGAACATAAATAACATTACATCATCCAAACACTCATGACCCGACTACGGCGCCAAAATAAAAGAGAACCCAACATGCGACACGCTCCCGTTCACCCCCAACTGGGCACCACTACTGATCATCGGGAAAGGAAACGTAGTATCATTGAGAGTCTTCGTCGAACTCCCATTTGAGCTCATACGCGTCTCCTGGAGCGGAATCATCAGGCCCTGCATCTGGTGTAATAGTAATCTGTGAGCCACAGGGACTCAGCAATCTCGCACCCTCGCGATCAAGACTATTTAAGCTTATAGGTAAGGCAAGGTAAAACATGAGTGGAGCTGCAGCAAGCGACTAGCAAGTATGGTGGCTAACTTATTCGCAAAAGAGAGCGAGAATAGGAGGCAAAGCGCGAGCGAGAAACTAGAGAACAACCTGCACAAACATTACTCCAACACCGTGTCCACTTCCCGGACCCCGCCGAGAAGAGGCCATCACGGTAACACACTCAGTTGATTCATTTTAATTAATTAAGGTTCAAGTTATCTACAACCGGACATTAACAAATTCCCATCTGCCCATAACCGCGGGCACGGCTTTAGAAAGTTCAATCCCTGCAGGGGAGTCCCAACTTAGCCCATGACAAGCTCTCACGGTCAACGAAGGAATAGACCTCCTCCCAAGACATTCCGATCAGACTCGGTATCTCGGTAACTCAAGACACTTCGACAGGTTAAAACAAGACCAGCAACACCGCCCGAATGTGCCGACAAATCCCGATAGGAGATGCACATCTCTTTCTCAGGGCACACTGAGATGAGCCAGACGTCGGGTAGGCCAGCCCAGAGTTGCCCCTGGTAGCCCCGGACATCGCTCGGTGGGACCAACACTCAGAGGAGCACTGGCCCGGGGGGTTAAAATAAGATGACCCTGGAGTCTGCAGAACCCAAGGGAAAGAAAAGGCTAGGTGGAAAATGGTAAAACCAAGGTTGGGCATTGCTGGAAAAGCTTTAATCAAGGCGAACTATCAAGGGGTTCCCATTATAACCCAACCGTGTGAGGAACGCAAAATCCGGGAACATAACACCGATATGACGGAAACTAGGGCGGCAAGAGTGGAACAAAATACTAGGCGAGAGGCCAAGCCTTCCACCCTTTACCAAGTATATAGATGCATTAAGATAACATAGCAATATAGTGATATCCCAACAAGTAAATAAAAGATGTTCCAACAAGGAACGGCCTCCAATCTTCACCTGCAACTAGCAACGCTATAAGAGGGGCTGAGCAAAGCGGTAACATAGCCAATCAACGGTTTGCTAGGACAATGGTGGGTTAGAGGTTTGACATGGCAATTTAGGAGGCTTTCAAGAAAGTGGTAGGCATCGTAGCAATGGCATAGCAAAAGAGCGAGCAAACTAGCATAGCAAAGATAGTAGTGATTTCGAGGGTATGATCATCTTGCCTGCACAGTTGTCAGAGTTGACTGGATCCTCAAGAGCAAACTCAACGGGCTCCTCGTTAGCGAACTCGTCTCCCGGCTCTACCCAAACAAGACAAACAAGCAAAAAGGATACAATCAACCACGTGCAAACTCAGACAACACGATGCAAAGATGGTATGCTATGCGGGATGCGATGCGGGATGCAAAATGCAAGATATGACAGGAAATGCATGAACCTGGCCTCAACTTGGAATTTCAAGTGTGCCACTGGAAATATGAGATGAAATCGCTTGAAAACGATATAAAGAACGCCGGAATCGGAGTTACGGTTTGGAAATGGCAAGCGTTTCAAAAATGACACCGGTCTGCGATTTACAGCAAGTAGGCATCTAAATGCAATGAAATGAACATGCTACAGCCACCAAACATGACAACAAAATACATGGCAGGGATGCACACAAGATGCTTAACAAAAATCTAGCACTGAGCTACGGACAATTCATCCGTTATGAGGTTCAAACAAGCATGGCAAAAATGCAAATGCAAAACAGCTTTCAGACTTAGTGAAATTAACACTTGTCTGAAATTTCAGATCATGAAGCCCTCTTCGGAGCAGCAAAACAACATGCTACAAGACCTTATTAAGACAAAGAAGAACATGGCATGGAGCTACTCAACAAGCTGAACAAAAGTCCCTTAGTGACCTTGAGCCAAAAGGGATCACAAAATATACTAACAAGCACACGAACATAGCAAAAACATAATCAGTTTCAGACTTAGTGAAAAACTGGGACATGCTGAAACATAACTCACGAAGGCATGTTTACGAGCTCGATGCACTCACCACGGTGCAAGTCATGGCAAGACAAGCATACACCCATAAATAAGGCACAAAATACAAGCTATACATGGCAAGAACAATGGCATAGCATGTACGGATCAACTACAATAACATCGGCAAAATCGCAAACAAGTTGACGATCTGCCCAGATTCACAACGAAGCAAAAGTAGAGCTCGATTGACTCAAGCTAGGGTGCTCCATAATTGCAAGAAAAGACATGGATGAATAGAGAACTACAATATTAACAAAACTCCTTTACTGATCATCCTCAAAAGAAGCACGGATAATTAGGAAACAGCATGGACATATGGCATCGTGAACTAAACAATCCCAGACTTAGTGAAAACTACTAAGTCCCTGAAAACAGATTCACCGGGTGCCTCACTTTGCAAGCTTGCACAAGTCACCGCACACATCACAAAAATGCATGGGTTTCACCTCTGGAAAGATAACAAAATCCTTAACAAAACATATGTAGGACTAACAGGCATATCATGCACACAATAATCATGGCAAAAATGACAAAAGTCTAAGATGAACTAGCAGATCTGACAATTAACTCAAGTAGCCCTCTTCTAACAATATTTCGGGCATCAAGATGCACTCAAATGAAAATGATGCAATGGAATGAAATGATGTACTCTCTGAGATGAACATTTTGATATGCTATATGCCCAAATCGGAGCTATGGATGCAAAGTTACGGGGCCGCGAACATGGGCACTTGGAGTAAAAATTCTGAGGACTTGGAGAAAAAAGAACCAGATCTAGGGTTTCATCGGCGGGCACGCGAACCGAGGCGTTGACTGCGGTGGCCGGCGGGCACTCGCTGGATCCGAGGTCGCCGGCATCGGGGAGGCGGCGACCGGCGTCGGCGAGGCGGGAGGAGGCCGGCGGCGGCGGTCGGGCGCGCGGTGGCGGCGGAGCGGCGGACGAGGCGGCACGGCGGCCTGCAGGCGGAGGCGGCGGTGGTCCGGCGGGGCGCTTCGGGCGCCGGCCGGCAAGGGCGCGCGCGGCGGCGCGGTGGGTGGCGGCGGCGGCGCGCGGCGCGTGGAGGAGGGCGGCTGCTTCGGTAGGCGGCGGCGGGGCGGTGCGGGCCTGGAGGGCCCGCGGCGGGCTTCGGCGGGCCGGTCGTGCGGCGAAGTGGGCGCGGCGGCTCGCCCTGTCAGAGGGCGACACGTGGCGCGGTGGCGGCGTCGGACATGTCCGTCGGTGGCGGATGTGTCCGGCGGCGGCGGATCTGGAATTTTTAGGGTTAGGGGGGAGAGGATCCGCGAATTTGGAATGGGGGGTGTATATATAGGCATAGGGGAGCTAGGAGAGTCCAAATGAGGTGCGGTTTTCGGCCACGCGATCGTGATCGAACGCTCTAGGACATGGAGCAGAGTTTGGTGGGTTTTGGGCCAAATTGGAGGGGTGTTGGGCTGCAACACACACGAGGCCTTTTCGGTCCCTCGGTTAACCGTTGGAGTACCAAACGAAGTCCAAATGGTACGAAACTTGGCAGGCGATCTACCGGTAGTAAACCAAGGCCGCTTGGCAAGTCTCGGTCCAATCCGGAAATGTTTAAACCCCACACACGAAAGAAAAGCTAGAAATGACCACCGGAGGAGAACGAAGTGCCGGAATGCAAAACGGACAACGGGGAAAATGCTCGAATGCATGAGACGAACACGTATGCAAATGCAATGCACATGATGACATGATAAGAGATGCATGACAACGTTAACAAGACACGGAGACAAAACCCGAACCCGAGGAAATAAATATAACTTAACGCCGGAAACGGCAAGAGTTGGAGTACAAATAGGGAAAGTTACATCCGGGGTGTTACATTAGATCCCGCATAGAGTTAAACTATGGAAAACTAATACCCTGTAAAAGGTACAAACAAATTACCGCGCTAGCGTGACGCTGCGCACTGAATCTGCGATCCTCGGTAGCGGATGCGAGAGCTTCGGCGCCCTTGAAAAGCACCTTCCAGGCATCTTCGTACGTCGTGTCGAAGAGCCTGCTCAGAGTTCGGTGCTGCGCCGGGTTGAACTCCCACAGATTGAAGGCCCGTTGTTGACACGGGAGGATCCGCCGGATGAGCATAACCTGGACTACGTTGACAAGCTTGAGCTGCTTGTCGACCAGGGTTTGGATGCATGTTTGCAGTCCAGTCACCTCTTCTTTGCTGCCCCACGACAGGCCCGTCTCTTTCTAGGACGTGAGCCGCGTTGGGGGTCCGGACCGGAACTCGGGTGCTGCGACCCACTCAGGGTCGCGCGGCTCGGTGATGTAAAACCACCCCGATTGCCACCCCTTCAGGGTCTCCACAAAGGAGCCCTCGAGCCATAAGACGTTGGGCATCTTGCCCACCATGGCACCTCCACACTCCGCCTGGTTGCCGCGCACCACTTTCGGCTTGACATTGAAAATCTTGAGCCATAGGCCGAAATGGGGGCGGATGCGGAGGAAGGCCTCGCACACGACGATAAACCCCAAGATGTTGAGGATGAAGTTCGGGGCCAGATCATGGAAATCCAGGCCGTAGTAGAACATGAGTCCCCGGACGAATGGGTGGATCAGAAAGCCTAGTCCGCGGAGGAAGTGTGGAAGGAACACTACCCTCTCATGGGGCCTTGGGGTGGGGAGGAGCTGCCCCTCTTCGGGAAGCCGGTACGCGATGTCGTTAGACAAGTATCCGACCTTCCTCAGTATTTTGATGTGTCCCTCCGTGACGGAGGAGACCATCCACTTGCCTCCCGCTCCGGACATGGCTGGAGAAGGTTGAGGTGTGGAGTGCGGACTTGGGCGCTGGAGCTCGAGTGCGCGAAAATGGATAGACAAAGGAGGAAGAAGGCGTAGGTGAAAAGGTGGATCCTTATCCCCTTATATGGATGGACGCAACTACGTGTCCCCACCAGCCTGGTAAAACTCGCTTATCTCCAAGCGCCGTAATCAATGGCGCGGTTGGGTTACCCACGCCCGTATTGATGAGAATCCCGGAATAAGGGGACACGATCTCTGCTTTAACAAGATGTGCCGAGGAAACTGCCTCGCATGCCACGCTGAGGTGGGACAATAAAACGATTTGAATAAAGGCTTGGCTGTGGTGCGATGTCACACTACGGAATACGTCAGCAGATTAGATTTGTGTAAATATTATTCTCTCTATGGCAATATGTGGAAACTTATTTTGCAGAGCCGGACACTATCTTTGTGTTCAAAATCTTCTATGAAGTACTTGGAGGAGGAACCCGCCTTGCAATGCCGAAGACAAACTGCGCGCCGGACTCGTCGTCATTGAAGCCTGGTTCAGGGGCTACTAAGGGAGTCCTGGATTAGGGGGTGTCCGGATGGCTGGACAATACCTTCAGCCGGACTCCTGGACTATGAAGATACAAGATTGAAGACTTCGTCACGTGTCCGGAAGGGACTTTCCTTGGCGTGGAAGGCAAGCTTGGTGATACGGATGTGTAGATCTCCTTCCATTGTAACCGACTTTGTGTAACCCTAACCCTCTCCGGTGTCTATATAAACCGGAGGGTTTTAGTCCGTAGGACAACAAACAGAACAACAATCATACCATAGGCTAGCTTCTAGGGTTTAGCCTCTTCGATCTCGTGGTAGATCTACTCTTGTACTACCCATATCATCAATATTAATCAAGCAGGACGTAGGGTTTTACCTCCATCAAGAGGGCCCGAACCGGGGTAAAACTTCGTGTCCCTTGCCTCCTGTTACCATCCGGCCTAGACGCACAGTTCGGGACCCCCTACCCGAGATCTGCCGGTTTTGACACCGACAGTAAGTACTTGTGAATTGCGTTTTGTGCACTAACCCATGCTATGTGTTTATGGGTTAGGTATTTCTTATGGGCTTGCATCAAAAGAAAGATTTTGAGTAGCCTATGCGAGGATGACATAAGGTGGTGATGGTCATCGAGTTTGAGGAGTCCAAGTGCATGATGAGAAGCTGGAACTTACATGTTTTGAATCTTGCGGTCCATATTTGTTGGGAAACATAGTAATTTTAAAAAATCCTACGCACACGTAAGATCATGGTGATGCATAGCAACGAGAGAGGAGAGTTTTGTCCACGTACCCTCGTAGACTGAAAGCGGAAGCGTTAGCACAACGCGGTTGATGTAGTCGTACGTCTTCACGATCCGACCGATCAAGTACCGAACGTACGACACCTCCGAGTTCAGCACACGTTCAGCCCGATGACATCCCTCGAACTCCGATCCAGCCGAGTGTTGAGGGAGAGTTTGGTCAGCACGATGGTGTGGTGACGATGATGATGTTCTACCGACGCAGGGCTTCGCCTAAGCACTACCACAGTATTATCGAGGTGGACTATGGTGGAGGGGGCACCGCACACGACTAAAAGATCAAACGATCAATTGTTGTGTCTATGGGGTGCCCCCTGCCCCTGTATATAAAGGAGCAAGGGGAGGAGGCGGTCGGCCAGGGAGAGGCGCGCCAAGGGGGAGTCCTACTCCCACTAGGAGTAGGACTCCTCCTATTCCTAGTAGGAGTAGAAGAGGGGGAAGGAAAGGGAGAGTCGGAGAAGGAAAGAGGGGGCCGGCCCCCCTTGTTCTAAACCAATTCGGTTTGGGCCTTGGGGGGCGCCCCACACTCCCCTTGATGCCCTCTATTTCCACTAAGGCCCATGGCCCATTAAGCCCCCGGGGGGTTCCGGTAACCCCCGGTACTCCGGTAAAATCCCGATTTCACCCGGAACACTTCCAATATCCAAATATAGGCTTCCAACATATCAATCTTTATGTCTCGACTATTTCGAGACTCCTCGTCATGTCCGTGATCACATCCGGGACTCCGAACAACCTTCGGTACATCAAAAAATATAAACTCATAATATAACTGTCATCGAAACGTTAAGCGTGCGGACCCTACGGGTTCGAGAACTATGTAGACATGACCGAGACACATCTCCGATCAATAACCAATAGTGGAACCTGGATGTTCATATTGGCTCCCACATATTCTACGAAGATCTTTATCGGTCAGACCGCATAACAACACACGTTGTTCCTTTTGTCATCGGTATGTTACTTGCCCGAAATTCGATCGTCGATATCTTAATACCTAGTTCAATCTCGTTACTAGCAAGTCTCTTTACTCATTCTGTAATACATCATCCCGCAACTAACTCATTAGTTTCAATGCTTGCAAGGCTTAAGTGATGTGCATTACCGAGAGGGCCCAGAGATACCTCTCCGACAATCGGAGTGACAAATCCTAATCTCGAAATACGCCAACCCAACAAGTACCTTTATAATCACCCAGTTACGTTGTGACGTTTGGTAGCACACAAAGTGTTCCTTCGGTAAACGGGAGTTGCATAATCTCATAGACATAGGAACATGTATAAGTCATGAAGAAAGCAATAGCAACAAACTAAACAAACAAGTGCTATGCTAACGGAATGGGTCAAGTCAATCACATCATTCTCTAATGATGTGACCCCGTTAATCAAATGACAACTCATGTCTATGGTTAGGAAACGTAACCATCTTTGATCAACGAGCTAGTCAAGTAGAGGCATACTAGTGACACTCTGATTGTCTATGTATTCACACATGTATTATGTTTCTGGTTAATACAATTCTAGCATGAATAATAAACATTTATAATGATATAAGGAAATAAATAATAACTTTATTATTGCCTCTAGGGCATATTTCCTTCAGTCTCCCATTTGCACTAGAGTCAATAATCTAGTTCACATCGCCATGTGATTTAATACCAATAGTTCACATCACCATGTGATTAACACCCATAGTTCACATCGACATGTGGCCAACACCCAAAGGGTTTACTAGAGTCAATAATCTAGTTCACATCGCTATGTGATTAACACCCAAAGAGTACTTAGGTGTGATCATATTTTGCTTGTGAGAGAAGTTTAGTCAACGGGTCTGCCACATTCAGATCTGTAAGTATTTTGCAAATTTCTATGTCAACAATGCTCTGCACGGAGCTACTCTAGCTAATTGCTCCTACTTTCAATATGTATCCAGATTGAGACTTTGAGTCATCTGGATTAGTGTCAAAACTTGCATCGACGTAACCCTTTACGACGAACCTTTTGTCACCTCCATAATCGAGAAACATATCCTTATTCCACTAAGGATAATTTTGACCAATGTTCAGTGATCTACTCCTAGATCACTATTGTATTCCCTTGCCAAACTCAGGGCAGGGTATACAATAGGTTTGGTACACAACATGGCATACTTTATAGAACCTATGGCTGAGGCATAGGGAATGACTTTCATTCTCTCTCTATCTTCTGCTGTGGTCGGGTTTTGAGTCTTACTCAGTTTCACACCTCGTAACACAGGCAAGAAATCTTTCTTTGACTGCTCCATTTTGAACTACTTCAAAATCTTGTCAAGGTATGTACTCATTGAAAAACTTATCAAGCGTCTTGATCTATCTCTGTAGATCTTGATGCTCAATATGTAAGCAGCTTCACCGAGGTCTTTCTTTGAAAAACTCCTTTCAAACACTCCTTTATGCTTTGCAGAATAATTCTACATTATCTCCGATCAACAATATGTCATTCACATATACTTATCAGAAATGATGTAGTGCTCCCACTCACTTTCTTGTAAATACAGGCTTCACCGCAAGACTGTATAAAACTATATGCTTTGATCGACTTATCAAAGAGTATATTCCAACTCCGAGATGCTTGCACCAGTCCATAGATGGATCGCTAGAGCTTGCATATTTTGTTAGTACCTTTAGGATTGAAAAAACCTTCTGGTTGCATCATATATAACTCTTCTTTAATACATCCATTAAGAATGCAGTTTTGTTTATTCATTTGCCAGATTTCATAAAATGCGGCAATTACTAACATGATTCGGACAGACTTAAGCATAGATACGAGTGAGAAACTCTCATCGTAGTCAACACCTTGAACTTGTCGAAAACCTTTTTGCGACAATTCTAGCTTTGTAGATAGTAACACTACTATCAGCGTTCGTCTTCCTCTTGAAGATCCATTCAATCTCAATGGCTCGCCGATCATTGGGCAAGTCAATCAAAGTCCATACTTTGTTCTCATACATGGATCTCATCTCAGATTTCATGGCCTCAAACAATTTCGCGGAATCTGGGCTCATCATCGCTTCCTCATAGTTCGTAGGCTCGTCATGGTCAAGTAACATGACCTCCAGAACAGGATTACCGTACCACTCTGGTGCGGATCTCACTCTGGTTTACCTACGAGGTTCGGTAGTAAGTTGATCTGAAGTTACATGATCATCATCATTAGCTTCCTCACTAATTGGTGTAGTAGTCACAGGAACAGATTTCTGTGATGAACTAGTTTCCAATAAGGGAGCAGGTACAGTTACCTCATCAAGTTCTACTTTCCTCCCACTCACTTCTTTCGAGAGAAACTCCTTCTCTATAAAGGATCCATTCTCAGCAATGAATATCTTGCCTTCGGATCTGTGATAGAAGGTATACCCAACATTTTCTTTTGGGTATCCTATGAAGACGCACTTCTCCGATTTGGGTTTGAGTTTATCAGGTTGAAACTTTTTCACATAAGCATTGCAACATCAAACTTTAAGAAACGACAGCTTAGGTTTCTTGCCAAACCATAGTTCATACGGTGTCGTCTCAACGGATTTAGATGGTGCCCTATTTAACGTGAATGTAGCTGTCTCTAATGCATAACCCCAAAACGATAGTGGTAACTTGGTAAGAGACATCATAGATCACACCATATCTAATAAAGTACGGTTACGGCGTTCGGACACACCATTACACTGTGGTGTTCCAGGTGGCGTGAGTAGTGAAACTATTTCACATTGTTTTAACTGAAGGCCAAACTCGTAACTCAAATATTTTAGTTCTACGATCATATCGTAGAAACTTTTATTTTTGTTACGATGATTCTCCACTTCACTCTGAAATTCTTTGAACTTTTCAAATGTTTCAGACTTGTGTTTCATCAAGTAGATATAGTCATATCTGCTCAAATCATCTGTGAAGATCAGAAAATAATGATACCTGCCGCGAGCCTCAATATTCATCGGACCACATACATCAGTATGTATGATTTCCAACAAATCTGTTGCTCGCTCCATTGTTCCGGAGAACAGAGTCTTAGTCATCTTGCCCATGAGGCATGGTTCGCAAGCATCAACTGATTCATAATCAAGTGATTCCAAAAGCCCATCAGCATGGATTTTCTTCATGCGCTTTACACCAATATGACCTAAACGGCAGTGCCACAAATAAGTTGCACTATCATTATTAACTTTGCATATTTTGGCTTCAATATTATGAAAATGTGTATCACCATGATTGAGATCCAAAAAACCATTTTCTTTGGGTGTATGACCATAGAAGGTTTTATTCATGTAAACAAAAGAACAATTATGCTCTAACTTACATGAATAACCGTATTGCAGTAAACATGATCCAACCATATTTATGCTCAACGCAAACACTAAATAACATTTATTTTAGGTTTAACACTAATCCCGAAAGTATAGGAGTGTGCTATGATGATCATATCAATCTTGGAACCATTTCCAATACACATCGTCACTTCACCCTTAACTAGTCTCTGTTTATTCTGCAACTCCCGTTTCGAGTTACTATTCTTAGCAACTGAACTAGTATCAAATACTGAGGGGTTGCTATAAACATTAGTAAAGTACACATCAATAACATGTATATCAAATATACCTATGTTCACTTTGCCATCCTTCTTATCCGCCAATTACTTGGGGTAGTTCCGCTTCCAATGACCAGTCCCTTTGCAGTAGAAGCACTCAGTTTCAGGCTTAGGTCCAGACTTGGGTTTTTTCACTTGAGCAACAACTTGTTTGCTGTTCTTCTTGAAGTTCCCCTTTCTTCCCTTTGTCCCTTTACTTGAAACTAGTGGTTTTGTTTACCATCAATACTTGATGCTTTTCTTGATTTCTACCTTCATCGACTTCAGCATCACGAAGAGCTTGGGAATCGTTTCCATTATCCCTTGCATTGCATATTATAGTTCATCATGAAGTTCTACTAACTTGGAGATGGTGACTAGAGAATTCTGTCAATCACTATTTTATTTGGAAGATTAACTCCCACTTGATTCAAGCGATTACAATACCCAAACAATCTGAGCACATGCTCACTGCTTGAGCTATTCTCCTCCATCTTTTAGCTATAAACTTGTTGGAGACTTCATATCTCTCAACTCGGGTGTTTACTTGAAATATTAACTTCAACTCCTGGAACATCTCATATGGTCCATGACGTTCAAAACGTCTTTGAAGTCCCGATTCTAAGCCGTTTAAGAATGGTGCACTAAACTATCAAGTAGTCATCATATTGAGCTAGCCAAACGTTCATAACATCTGCATCTGCTCCCGCAATAGGTTTGTCACCTAGCGGTGCATCAAGGACATAATTCTTCTATGCATCAATGAGGATAAACCTCAGATCACGGATCCAATCCGCATGATTGCTACTAACATCTTTCAGCTTAGTTTTCTCTAGGAACATATCAAAAATAAAACAGGGGAGCTAAACGCGAGCTTTTGATCTACAACATAGATATGCTAATACTACCAGGACTAAGTTCATGATAAATTTAAGTTCAATTAATCATATTATTTAATGAATTCCCACTTAGATAGACATCCCTTTAATCCTCTAAGTGATCACGTGATCCATATGAACTAAACCATGTCCGATCATCGCGTGAGATGGAGTAGTTTTAATGGTGAACATCATTATGTTGATCATATCTACTATATGATTCATGCTCGACCTTTCGGTCTCCATGTTCCGAGGCCATATCTGTTATATGCTAGGCTCGTCAAGTTTAACCTGAGTATTCCGCGTATGCAACTGTTTTGCACCCGTTGTATTTGAACGTAGAGCCTATCACACCCGATCATCACGTGGTGTCTCAGCACGAAGAACTTTCGCAACGGTGCATACTCAGGGTGAATGCTTATACTTTGATAATTTAGTGAGGGATCATCTTATAATGCTATCGTCAATCAAAGCAAGATAAGATGCATAAAAGATAAACATCACATGCAATCAATATAAGTGATATGATATGGCCATCATCATCTTGTGCTTGTGATCTCCATCTCCAAAGCACCGTCATGATCACCATCGTCACCGGCGCGACACCTTGATATCCGTTGTAGCATCGTTGTCGTCTCGCCAATCTTATGCTTCTACGACTATCGCTACCGCTTAGTGATAAAGTAAAGCATTACAGGGCGATTGCATTGCATACAATAAAGCGACAACCATATGGCTCCTGCCAGTTGCCAATAACTCGATTACAAAACATGATCATCTCATACAATAAAATTTAGCATCATGTCTTGACCATATCACATCACATCATGCCCTGCAAAAACAAGTTAGACGTCCTCTACTTTGTTGTTGCAAATTTTACGTGGCTGCTATGGGCTTAGCAAGAACCGTTCTTACCTACGCATCAAAACCACAACGGTAGTTTGTCAAGTTGGTGTTGTTTTAACCTTCACAAGGACCGGGCGTAGCCATACTCGGTTCAACTAAAGTTGGAGAAACTGACACCCGCCAGCCACCTGTGTGCAAAGCACGTCGGTAGAACCAGTCTCGCGTAAGCGTACGCGTAATGTCGGTCCGGGCCGCTTAATCCAACAATACCGCCGAACCAAAGTATGACATGCTGGTAAGCAGTATGACTTATATCGCCCACAACTCACTTGTGTTCTACTCGTGCATATGACATCTACGCATAAAACCTGGCTCGGATGCTACTGTTGGGAAACGTAGTAATTTCAAAAAAATTCCTACGCACACGCAAGATCATGGTGATGCATAGCAACGAGAGGGGAGAGTGTTGTCCACATACCCTCGTAGACCGAAAGCGGAAGCGTTAGCACAACGCGGTTGATGTAGTCGTACGTCTTCACGATCCGACCGATCAAGTACCGAACGTACGGCACCTCCGAGTTCAGCACACGTTCGGCCTGATGACGTCCCTCGAACTCCGATCCAGCCGAGTGTTGAGGGAGAGTTTCGTCAGCACGACGGCGTGGTGACGATGATGATGTTCTATCGACGCAGGGCTTCGCCTAAGCACCGCTACAGTATTATCGAGGTGGACTATGGTGGAGGGTGCACCGCACATGGCTAAAAGATCAAACGATCAATTGTTGTGTCTATGGGGTGCCCCTACCCCTGTATATAAAGGAGCAAGGGGAGGAGGCGGCCGGCCAGGGAGAGGCGCGCCAAGGGGGAGTCCTACTCCCACCAGGAGTAGGACACCTCCTATTCCTAGTAGGAGTAGGAGAGGGGGAAGGAAAGGGGGAGTAGGAGAAGGAAAGAGGGGTCCGGCGCCCCTTGCCCTAAACCAATTCGGTTTGGGCCTTGGGGGGCGCCCACACTCCCCTTGCTGCCCTCTATTTCCACTAAGGCCCATGTAGGCCCATTAAGCACCCCCGGGGGGTTCCGGTAACCCCCGGTACTCCGGTAAAATCCCGATTTCACCCGGAACACTTCCGATATCCAAATATAGGCTTCCAATATATCAATCTTTATGTCTCGACCATTTTGAGACTCCTCGTCATGTCCGTGATCACATCCAGGACTCCGAACAACCTTCGGTACATCAAAACATATAAACTCATAATATAACTATCATCGAAACGTTAAGCGTGCGGACCCTATGGGTTCGAGAACTACGTAGGCATGACCAAGACATGTCTCCAGTCAATAACCAATAGCGGAACCTGGATGTTCATATTGGCTCCCACATATTCTACGAAGATCTTTATCGGTCAGACCGCATAACAACATACGTTGTTCCTTTTGTCATCGGTATGTTACTTGCCCGAGATTCGATCGTCGGTATCTCAATACCTAGTTCAATCTCGTTACCGGCAAGTCTCTTTACTTGTTCTGTAATACATCATCCCACAATTAACTCATTAGTTGCAATGCTTGCAAGGCTTAAGTCACGTGCATTACTGAGAGGGCCCAGAGATACCTCTCCGACAATCGGAGTGATAAATCCTAATCTCGAAATACGCCAACCCAACAAGTACCTTTGGAGACACCTGTAGAGCACCTTTATAATCACCCAGTTACGTTGTGACATTTGGTAGCACACAAAGTGTTCCTCCGGTAAACGGGAGTTGCATAATCTCATAGTCATAGGAACATGTATAAGTCATGAAGAAAGCAATAGCAACAAACTAAATGATCAGGTGTCATGCTAACGGAATGGGTCAAGTCAATCACATCATTCTCTAATGATGTGACCTCGTTAATCAAATGACAACTCATGTCTATGGTTAGGAAACATAACCATCTTTGATCAACGAGCTAGTCAAGTAGAGGCATACTAGTGACACTCTGATTGTCTATGTATTCAGACATGTATTATGTTTCCGGTTAATACAATTCTAGCATGAATAATAAACATTTATCATGATATAAGGAAATAAATAATAACTTTATTATTGCCTCTAGGGCATATTTCCTTCAATATTGTGATTATGTACATGTGAAGATGTGCTTAGATGTATGAAGGCTTCCCTTGTTACAATACGGCAAGCAACTTGAGTATCTTCACCAGGTGATTGTGGTCAAGAAAAGGATTCCATCTTGAGACAAGTATAATCATCATCATTAAGCTCAAGTGAAATACGCAAAGCAGAGGTATAACTTAGCTAGGTTTTCCTAGTTTTAACGGTATCATGGTCATGTCCCTTCTGGCCTTCTCCAGTCGTGTTCCTTCTCCTCGTGGTGGCTCTAGGCTGTTCCGGTGTGCTGCCGATGGTGTCGCCTCCGCATCTTGGAGGACGGGCGTCCTGTGGCATGATGGCCATGGCTAGGGAGGCTATGTCCACTTTTCTATTAGTTGGTCATGCGGCAGTTGCCCTTGATACGAGCAGACGAGCCCCCTTCCCAGATCTGGAGGGGCCAGAACTGGGCGGCACGCTCCCTTGGCAACGGCTCAATAGGTGGATGGCCATGTGTTTGCCCCGTCGGCAGTGCCATCGCATTTTGTCGGTAGTGTACCAACCTAAGCATGGATAGCAATCAGAGGCAGCATTGGGCATCCTAAAGAGAATTTATGACCAAGAAAGATCGCTCCTTGTTATCTGAATATGAAGGAGCAATCGGCTCCACATGTTTACACCATTTCATGATGTATACATTGTTTTCATCAACATCATGAGCTCTTAAACTTTGCGGATTAGGCCAGGAATGGAATCAGCACAAGCATGCATCCGCAATTTATTTTGTCAAAGGACAAGAAATTAAGATCACATGAATAATGTTTACATGCATCAGGACTCGGGAGACAGAGCAGAACATGATATGAGTGTCTCCTTGTGAATCAATCAGGAGATGGAGGCGATCCGAAAGCCGGGAACTCGATCCTGTTGCTGCAGGGCATGCCACGGGCTAGACGGGGTAGTCGACGAAGCCGGAGGCGCGGGTGTCGACACAGAAGTAGAGACGGTAGAGTTGGCTGTTGCCGGACTCGTCGTGGTTGCACTCCACGAACGGCTCGAACCCCGCCCCCTGCTGGATCACGCCCTTGATGGTGCTCAGCGTGTAGTGGCCGCCGTCGAGGGAGACGCCGGCGGAGGCGAGGTGGGGTGGAACCGACGGCGGCGGCGTGAAGTTCCCCGTGTCACCTAGGATGAGGGCTGTGGGATTCGGGCTCTGTTTCTCCTGGGCTCTAAAGGAAAATTTCCTATAAGAATTCTATCCTATAGAATTCCTTCAAACCAAAGGAGCTTTGAGTTGTAATCTTTATATTTAAATTATTGTTGCTTTGAAATATTTGCACAACATGGTTATGAACGAAGTATGGTTTATTTATTTTTGTGGGTGAACGAAGTATGATATTTATCTTTTCTTATTTTAAGTGTTTTAAATATTGGATTAAAAACAGACGTGGGCATGTGATGTATAAGATTGGATGGCCGACTCCATTAGCACCGTCCACGGACACGTTCAAACATCTCTGTGGGCGTTTAGGATGTTCGTTTTCAAGTTCCAACCCTAGCTTCCGCCCCCGCACCGCCACTGCACTCCCTACCGCCGCGGCCGCACTCATCCCACCCCGCCGTTGCGGCATTTCACTGCCGCCGCCGCGACCTTCTCTCTATGCCGCCGCCGCTTTTCTCTGTCGACGTCGCGTTCCCTTCTTCCCACGCCGCCGCCGCCCTCCCTAGCCGCCGTGTTCTCCCTTTGCCCACCCAAACCCTGCCTGGCGCCACCATGTCCTCTCACTCCTCCCTATCCGGAGCCAGCAATCCGATTGCTGGTCGAGTCCCGGTTCATCTTAATCAAGCCGCGTTCACCTACTACACATGGAAGACTTACTTCTCCCTTGTGTTCCGCGAGTACAACCTCCTCGATCATGTGGATGGTTTTGTTGATTCGGGTCTCGTGCCCGCTGATCACGAGTGGTCCGCCATCGACGCCGTGCTCATCCAGTGGTTTTATCTCACCATCTCGCTGGACCTGTCTCACATGGTCGTGAGCGATGGTGATGATGTCCACGCCGTCTGAACCAAGATCAATGGACTCTTCACCGACAATCGTCTCCAACGGCGCATCTTTTTTGCAGCAAGAGTTCTCTGGTGTCATCAAGATGATTCCTCCATGGATGAATATTGTCGCCGCCTCATGACTCTTGCCGACGAGCTCCGCGACATTGGTGCGAAGATTGATGATGATCTTCTGTTGGGTAACGCAGTAATTTCAAAAAAATCCTACGCACACGCAAGATCATGGTGATGCATAGCAACGAGAGGGGAGAGTTTCGTCTACGTACCCTCGTAGACCGTAAGCGGAAGTGTTATGACAACGCGGTTGATGTAGTCGTACGTCTTCACGATCGACCGATCTAGTACCGAAAGTACGGCACCTCCGCGATCTGCACACGTTCAGCTCGGTGACGTCCCACGAACTCATGATCCAGCAGAGTGTCGAGGGAGAGCATCGTCAGCACGACGGTGTGATGACGGTGTTGATGATGCTACCGGAACAGGGCTTCGCCTAAGCACCACTACGATATAACCGAGGTGGATGATGGTGGAGGGGGGCACCGCACACGGCTAAGAGATCAATGATCAACTTATGTGTCTATGGGGTGCCCCCCTCCCCCGTATATAAAGAATTGGAGGAGGGGAGGGGGCCAGCCTCTCTAGGCGCGCCCCAAGGGAGTCCTACTCCTACTAGGAGTAGGATCCCCCTTCCCTTTGTTGGTTTTAGGAGAGAAGGAAGGAGGACGAAGAAAGAAGGAAAGGGGGCCGGCCCCCTTCCCAATTCGAATTGGGCTTGGGGGCGCGCCCCCTCCTTTGCTTCTTTCCCCTCTCTTCCACTAAGGCCCAATAAGGCCCATATACCTCCTGGGGGGTTCCAGTAATATTCCGGTACTCCGGTATACTCCCGATTTCACCCGGAACCATTCCGATGTCCAAACATAGGCTTCCAATATATCAATATTTACATCTCGACCATTTCGAGACGCCCTGTCATGTCTGTGATCAAATCCGGGACTCCGAACTACATTCCGTAATCAAAACACATAAACTCATAATACCGAACGTTAAGCGTGCGGACCCTACGGGTTCGAGAACTATGTAGACATGATCGAGACATGTCTCCTGTCAATAACCAATAGCGGAACCTGGATGCTCATATTGGTTCCTACATATTCTACGAAGATCTTTATCGGTCAAACTGCATAACGATATACGTTGTTCCCTTTGTCATCAGTATATTACTTGCCCGGTATTCGATCGTCGGTATCTCAATACCTGGTTCAATCTCGTTACGGGCAAGTCTCTTTACTCGTTCCGTAATTCTACATACCGTAACTAACTTATTAGCTACATTGCTTGCAAGGCTTATAGTGATGTACATTACTGAGAGGGCCCAGACCTCTCCGACAATCAGAGTGACAAATCCTAATCTTGATCCATGTGAACTCAACAAATACCATCGGAGACACCTGTAGAGCACCTTTATAATCACGCAGTTATGTTGTGACGTTTGGTAGCACACAAAGTGTTCCTCCGGTATTCGGGAGTTGCATGATCTCATAGTCATAGGAACATGTATAGTTATGGAGAAAGCTATAGCAACAAACTAAACGATCATCGTGCTAAGCTAACGGATGGGTCAAGTCAGTCGCATCATTCTCTAATGATGTGATCCTGTTAATCAAATGACAACTCATGTCTATGGTTAGGAAACATAACCATCATTGATTCAACGAGCTAGTCAAGTAGAGGCAAACTAGTGACACTCTGTTTGTCTATGTATTCACACATGTACCAAGTTTTCGGTTAATACAATTCTAGCATGAATAATAAACATTTATCATGATATAAGGAAATATAAATAATAACTTTATTATTGCCTCTAGGGCATATTTCCTTCAGTCTCCCACTTGCACTAGAGTCAATAATGTAGTTCACAGCGTCATGTGATTTCACACCAATAGTTCACATCTTTATGTGATTAGTTCACATATTCATGTGACTAATACCCAAAGGGTTTACTAGAGTCAATAATCTAGTTCACATCGCTATGTGATTAATACCCAAAGAGTGATCTTGTTTTTCTTGTGAGAGAACTTTAGTCTATGGGTCTGCAACATTCAGATCCATATGTATTTCGCAAATTTCTATGTCTACAATACTCTGCACAGAGCTACTCTAGCTAATTGCTCCCACTTTCAATATGTATCCAGATCGAGACTTAGAGTCATCTGGATCGATGTAAAAAGCTTGCATCAACGTAACTCTTTACGATGAACTCTTTTATCACCTCCATAACCGAGAAATATTTCCTTAGTCCTCTAAGGATAATTTTGACCGTTGTCCTGTGATCTACTCCTAGATCACTATTGTACTCGCCAGAATCATGCTAAGGTATACAATAGACCTGGTACACAGCATAGCATACTTTATAGAACCTATGACTGAGGCATAGGGAATGACTTTTCATCCTCTTTCTATTTTCTGCTGTGGTCAGGTTTTGAGTCTTTACTCAACTTCACACCTTGCAACACAGGCAAGAACTCCTTCTTTGACTGTTCCATTTTGAACTACTTCAAAATCTTGTCAAGGTATGTACTCATTGAAAAATCTTATCAAGCGTCTTGATCTATCTCTATAGATCTTGATGCTCAATGTGTAAGCAGCTTCACCGAGGTCTTTTCTTTGAAAAACTCCTTTCAAACACTCCATTATGCTTTCCAGAAAATTCTACATTATTTCTGATCAACAATATGTCATTCACATATACTTATCAGAAATGTTGTAGTGCTTCCACTCACTTTCTTGTAAATATAGGCTTCATCGAAAGTCTGTATAAAACCATATGCTTTGATCACTTTATCAAAGCATATATTCGAACTCCGAGATGCTTGCACCTGTCCATAGATGGATTGCTGGAGCTTGCTCACTTTGTTAGCACCTTTTCGATCGACAAAACCTTCTGGTTGCATCATATACAACTCTTCTTTAAGAAATCCATTAAGGAATGCAATTTTGACATCCACTTGCCAGATTTCATAAAATGCGGCAGCTGCTAACATGATTCGGACAGTCTTTTAAGCATCAATACGAGTGAGAAAATCTCATCGTAGTCAACACCTTGAACTTGTCGAAAACATTTTTGCGACAATTCGAGCTTTATAGATAGTAACACTACTATCAGCGTCCGTCTTCCTCTTGAAGATCCGTTTATTCTCAATGACTCACCAATCATCGGGCAAATCAATCAAAGTCCATACTTTGTTCTCATACATGGATCCCATATCATATTTCATGGCCTCAAGCCATTTTGCGGAATCTAGGCTCATCATTGCTTCCTCATAGTTCGTAGGTTCGTCATGGTCTAGTAACATGACTTCCAGAATAGGATTACCATACCACTCTGGTGCGGATCGTACTCTAGTTGACCTACGAGGTTCGGTAGTAACTTGATCTAAAGTTTCATGATCATCATCATTAGCTTCCTCACTAATTGGTGTAGGAATCACTGGAAATGATTTCTGTGATGAACTACTTTCCAATTCGGGAGAAGGTACAATTACCTCATCAAGTTCTACTTTCCTCCCACTCACTTCTTTCGAGAGAAACTCTTTCTCTAGAAAGGATCCATTCTTAGCAACAAAATATCTTGCCTTCGGATCTGTGATAGAAGGCGTACCCAACAGTTTCTTTTGGGTATCCTATGAAGCCACACTACTCCGCTTTGGGTTCGAGCTTATCAGTTTGAAACTTTTTCACATAAGCATCGCAACCTCAAACTTTAAGAAATGACAGATTTGGTTTCTTGCCAAACCATAGTTCATACGTGAATGCAACTGTCTCTAATGCATAACCCCAAAACGATAGTAGTAAATCGGTAAGAGACACCATAGATCGCACCATATCCAATAAAGTACGATTACAACGTTCGGACACACCATTATGCTGTGGTGTTCCAGGTGGCGTGAGTTGTGATACGTCTCCAATGTATGTATAATTTTTGATTGTTCCATGCTATTATATTATCAACCTTGGATGTTTTATATGCATTTATATGCTATTTTATATGATTTTTGGGACTAACCTATTAACCTAGAGCCCAGTGTCAGTTTCTGTTTTTTCCTTGTTTTAGAATATCGTAGAAAAGGAAAAATCAAACGGAGTCCAATTGACCTGAAACTTCACAGAACTTATTTTTGGATCAGAATAAGCCCAGAAGACTTGGAGTCCACGTAACGGAAGCTTCGAGGAGGCCACGAGGTAGGGGGCGCGCCCACCCCCCTGGGCGCGCCCTCCACCCTCGTGGGCCCCTCGTGCCCCCCCCCCCTGACGTACTTCTTCCACCTATATATCTCCATATAACCTAAAAACATCGTAGAGCACAATTGATCGGGAGTTCCGCCGTCAGAAGCCTTCATAGCCACCGAAAGCCAATCTAGACCCGTTCCGGCACCCTGCCTGAGGGGGAATCCCTCTCCGGTGGCCATCTTCATCATCCCGGTGCTCTCCATGATGAGGAGGGAGTAGTTCTCCCTCGGGGCTGAGGGTATCTACTAGTAGCTATGTGTTTGATCTCTCTCTCTCTCTCTCGTGTTCTTGAGGTGGTACGATCTTGATGTATCGCAAGCTTTGCTATTATAGTTGGATATTATGATGTTTCTCCCCCTCTACTCTCTTGTAATGGATTGAGTTTTCCCCTTGAAGTTATCTTATCGGATTGAGTCTTTAAAGATTTGAGAACACTTGATGTATGTCTTGCTGTGCGTATCTGTGGTGACAATGGGATATCACGTGATTCACTTGATGTATGTTTTGGTGATCAACTTGCGGGTTCCACCCATGAACCTATGCATAGGGGTTGGCACACGTTTTCGTCGTGATTCTCCGGTAGAAACTTTGGGGCACTCTTTGAGGTTCTATGTGTTGGTTGAATAGATGAATCTGAGATTGTGTGATGCATATCGTATAATCATACCCACGGATACTTGAGGTGACATTGGAGTATCTAGGTGACATTAGGGTTTTGGTTGATTTGTGTCTTAAGGTGTTATTCTAATACGAACTCTAGGGCTGTTTGTTACACCTATAGGAATAGCCCAACGGATTGATTGGAAAGAATAACTTTGAAGTGGTTTGGTACCCTACCATAATCTCTTCGTTCGTTCTCCGCTATTAGTGACTTTGGAATGACTAATGTTGAGTCCATGGATTATACGCACTCTCACCCTTCCATCATTGCTAGCCTCTCTAGTACCGCGCAATTTTCGTTGGTACCTTAAACCCACTGAGGGAGTCCTGGATTAGGGGGTGTTTGGGTAGCCGGACTATACCTTCAGCCGGACTCCAGGACTATGAAGATACAAGATTGAAGACTTCGTCCCGTGTCCGGATGGGACTTTCCTTGGCGTGGAAGGCAAGCTTGGCGATGCGGGTATTCAAGATCTCCTACCATTGTAACCGACTCTATGTAACCCTAACCCTATCCGGTGTCTATATAAACCGGAGGGTTTTAGTCTGTAGGACAACTTCATCAACTCCATAGACAACAATCATACCATAGGCTAGCTTCTAGGGTTTAGCCTCCTCGATCTCGTGGTAGATCCACTCTTGTACTACCCATATCATCAATATTAATCAAGCAGGACGTAGGGTTTTACCTCCATCAAGAGGTCCCGAACCTGGGTAAAACATCGTGTTCCCTGCCTCCTGTTACCATCCGGCCTAGACGCACTGTTCGGGACCCCCTACCCAAGATCCGGCGGTTTTGACACCGACATTGGTGCTTTCATTGAGAGTTCCTCTGTGTCATCGCCGTTAGGTCCGATGGCTCCTTTGATCATCAACAACGATGCGGTCCAGGGTGAGACCTTTCTCCCCGGACAGATCTTCGTCTTCGGCGGCTTCGCTCTGCGGGGCAATTCTCTTGGCCACTTGGAGAAGATCGAAAGCTACGCCCCTGGCCATCAAGTCAGGTTTGGAAGCTTAAACTACACGGCTGACATCCGCGGAGACTTGATCTTCGACGGGTTCGAGCCACGGCCAAGCGCGCCGCACTATCTCGAGGGGCATGATCTAGCTCTGCCTCCGGGTAGTGTCCTGGAGGCCGCACACGCATCGGTTCCGACCTCTAACTCGGAACCTATTGCGCCAATTGAGGACGAGCGGTTGGACACCACCTCGGGGGCTAGGATCTTAAAGGCGATCAAGCCGAACGCTAGCCCCGCACTCTGCATGATCCGTGACTCCGAGGATCCGGACTCCTCCCCGGACTCCGAACCCCCCGCGCCCCTGCCAATCGAATCCAATTGGGCGCCGATAATGGAGTTCACCGCCGCAGACATCTTTCAGCACTCGCCTTTTGGCGTCATCCTGAATTCTCTTAAGTCTCTCTCTTTATCAGGAGAGCCCTGGCCGGATTACGGTCAGCGAGGATGGGATGCGGACGATGAAGAAATTCAAAACCCACCCACGACCCACTTTGTAGCCACTGTCGACGATTTAACCGACATGCTTGACTTCGGCTCCGAAGACATCGACGGTATGGACGACGATGTAGGAGACGAACAGGAACCAGCACCTGTAGGGCGGTGGAAGGCCACCTCGTCATATGACATATATAAGGTGGATACTCCAAAAGATGGAGATGGCGATGGAACAGTGGGGGAGGACACCTCCAAGAAACAGCCAAAGCGCCGGCATCAGCGGCGCCGCTCTAAATCCCGCCAAAGCAAAAAACGGTGATTCCGGCACGGGAGATAATACTACCCCGGACAGCGCCGAAGAACACCCACCTCAGCAAGATTCGGCACAGGAAGATGGAGAAGCCAGCCCTCATGAGAGAGCGGCAGACCAAGAGGTTGAGGATGATAACTATATGCCTCCCTCTGAAGACGAGGCAAGCCTCGATGATGATGAATTTGTCATACAATCAGACCCCGCCGAACAAGAGCGTTTTAGACGAAGGTTTTAGCCATGGCAAGCAGCCTCAAGAAAAAGCAGCAGCAACTTAGAGCTGCCCAAGATTTGCTAGCTGACAGATGGACTGAAGTCCTTGCGGCCGAAGAGTATGAACTCGAACGCCCCTCCAAGAGTTACCCAAAGCGCAGGCCGCTACCCCGATCAGAGGAGGAAGCACCTACATCACCAGCGCATGACATGGCAGACCGGCCAACTCGCGGCCGCGACAGAGAGGTCTCTCGACCCTCCACCCAAGCCATGCCCCGACGCCACTCAACTAAGGCACGGGAAAATGCGCCAGACCTGCGAGACGTACTGGAGGACAAGGCAAGACAAACAAGATCGATCTACGGATCGCGCGGCGTCCTACGGCACGTGACGATGATCTTCACTCCGGATACAACAAATCCGGCCGGGCCGAACACAACAGACATAGCTCTTCCGAGCTACGTCGTGATATAGCCCAGTACAGAGGCGCCGCACACCCGCTATGCTTCATGAATGAAGTAATGGAGCATAAAATCGTAGAGGGTTTCAAACCCGTAAACATCGAATCATACGATGGCACCACAGACCCGGCGGTATGGATAGAGGATTATCTCCTTCACATCCACATGGCGCGCGGCGATGATCCACACGCCATCAAGTACCTCCCGCTCAAACTTAAAGGACCGGCCCGGCATTGGCTTAACAGCTTGCCAGCAGACTCAATCAGTTCTTGGGAAGACCTGGAAGCCGCATTCCTCGACAACTTCTAGGGCACTTATGTGCGACCGCCGGATGCCGACGACTTAAGCCACATAATTCAGCAGCCAGAAGAATCAGCCAGACAATTCTGGACACGGTTCCTAACAAAGAAAAACCAGATAGTCGACTGTCCATACGCAGAGGCCCTAGCAGCCTTCAAGCATAACATCCGCGACGAGTGGCTTGCCCGGCACCTGGGACAGGAAAAGCCGAAATCCATGGCAGCCCTCACGACACTCATGACCCGCTTTTGCGCGGGTGAAGACAGCTGGCTAGCTCGCAGTAACAACTTATCAAAGAACCCTGGTAATTCGGATACCAAGGACAAAAGTGGCAGGACATGTCGGAACAAACAAAAACGCCGCATTAACAGCGACAACAATGAAGACACGGCAGTCAATGCCGGATTCAGAGGCTATAAATCCGGTCAGCGGAAAAAGCCATTTAAAAAGAATACTCAGGGCCCGTCCAGTTTGGACCGAATACTCGATCGCTTGTGCCAGATACATGGCACCCCCGAAAAGCTAGCCAATCACACTAACAGGGATTGTTGGGTGTTCAAGCAGGCAGGCAAGTTAAGAGCCGAAAACAAAGACAAGGGGCTGCACAGCGACGACGAGGAGCCCAAGCCGCCGAACAACAATGGACAGAAGGGCTTTCCCCCACAAGTGCGGACGGTGAACATGATATACGCAACCCACATTCCCAAGCGGGAGCGGAAGCGTGCGCTATGGGACGTATACGCGATGGAGCCAGTCGCCCCAAAGTTCAACCCATGGTCCTCCTGCCCGATCACTTTTGATCGAAGGGACCATCCCACTAGCATCCGTCATGGCGGCTTCGCTGCATTGGTTCTTGACCCAATCATCGACGGATTTCACCTCACAAGAGTCCTCATGGACGGCGGCAGTAGCCTGGACCTGCTTTATCAGGACACAGTGCGGAAAATGGGCATAGACCCCTCAAGGATCAAACCCACAAGAACGACCTTTAAAGGCGTCATACCAGGTGTAGAAGCCAACTGTACAGGCTCAGTAACACTTGACGCGGTCTTCGGATCCCCGGATAATTTCTGAAGCGAAGAGTTAATCTTCGATATAGTCCCGTTTCGCAGTGGCTATCACGCCCTGCTCGGACGAACCGCATTCACAAAATTCAATGTGGTGCCGCACTACGCATATCTCAAACTCAAGATGCCAGGCCCTCGAGGAGTAATCACGGTCAACGGAAACACCGAACGCTCCCTCCGTACCGAGGAGCATACGGCGGCTCTCGCAGCGGAGGTACAAAGTAGCCTTCTTCGGCAATTCTCCAGTCCGGTCATTAAAAAGCCAGACACTCCCAAGCGCGCCCAGAGTAACCTACAGCAGGACCGCCTAGCACACTCCGAGCAAGCGTAGCAATGCGGCCCCAACCCCAGCTTTTGCGACCTAGCGAAACTAGTACCTCGCGTACATAACTACGCCCTTGAAATACCATGGGCACAGGGGAGGGGCAAAATAACGGCACGCCCAAAATACGGCTTAAAACGTACCAAGGGCTGCCGGATTCTTTTTTTAATTTTTTCTTACTTTCAGGACTCCATACTTCGGACGACCTGTTCGGCAATTAGATTATCGCACAAACGATGCAAGATCCAGGAAGGCAGACAAGCCATGCCGCATTATGGAACTCCCAGGTGGTCTCTGTTACGAGCGATATACCTACTTTATATATAATTCCGCGGCCTGCCCCTGGTCAGCACATACTGAATAGTCCAATATCTTTTGCTTACCGCACCATCTGTATTGTTCGGCTTTGATAAATAGCCTCTCCATAAACAATGCCTAGCTTTTTGTCTATTTTTTGCAGTACTCTTTTCATATATATGTTCATTAATGACATGTTGCACCCGTACATTGTGGTACGGCAAGTACGCCAGGGGCTTCAGTACCCTTTAATATGGTGTGAGAAGTCCGAACACTTTCACAAGTGCGGCACCCCGAACTTATAGCACTATATGCATCGGCTCCGAATCATGATTTGGGTCAATAGTTGGGTTTGCCCGGCTCCTATCTTTTGGTGCCTTACGTTCCGCTATATCGGCTAAGGTAGCACTAGGAGAACCACTGCGATTGTGCCCCGGTTGAGCTGGGTTAAGCACCTCAGTGGAGAAAGCTAAAACTGACTGTCATGATGAGGCGAGAGACCGGTCGCTGTTCGAGAGGTTTTTCGAGTCCCTAAAGGCTTATGCCGCTTCGAGCGAGGAGCTGGATAACCCCAGCCAAGGCGTGGATAGCGCCCCGAACTCGGTCTTCCGAACTAGGGGCTTCGCCGAAATTTAAAATTATAAAGTTATATGGCTAAGTGAGAGTGTTCAAGCATTATAGTCCGATTGCCTGGTTCGTCGTGCTGAGCGCCTCCCCCGAAGGACCCAACCATGGGAAAAAGAGCGCCCAGGTTTATCACCGAACACCCCAGCACTAGTGGCATGGGGGCAGAAGTCGACGACTGGCCATCTCTCAATTTTTGATAAACGGCCGCACAGAAAATAATATTTTAAATTCAATAAGCATTGCTTAGCGCATATGAACAAGTTTTCAGCGCACAGGATAAACATGAGCGAATTCATTCAAAAAATACATCCTTGGTGCACTCATCTGCCACAAGGCGGCACCTGCAAGAACATCCTTATAGTAGTCCTCCGGCTTGCGATGCTCCTTCCCCGGCGGTGGCCCGTCCGTCACAAGCTTCTCACCGTCCAGCTTACCCCAGTGCACCTTTACACGGGCAAGGGCCCTACGGGCACCTTCGATGCAGGCGGAGCGCTTGATGACCTCGAGCCTTGGACAGGCCTCCACCAGCCGCCGCACCAGCCCGAAGTAGCTCCCAGGCAAGGCCTCTCCGGGCCATAGCCGAACTATGAAGCCCTTCATGGCCTGTTCGGCCGCCTTGTGGAGTTCGACTAGCTGTTTCAGCTGGTCGCTCAAGGGCACAGGGTGTCTGGCCTCAGCATACTGAGACCAGAATACCTTCTCCGTCGAGCTGCCCTCTTCAGCTCGGTAGAATGCGGCGGCATCGGACACGCTGCAGGGAAGATCTGCGAAGGCCCCTGGAGAACTTCGGATTCGGGTAAGTAACAAGTAGTTTGCTTTTATGTTTCTGCTTTGCATAAAGAATGCCTTACCCGCTGCTATCTTCTTCATATCCTCCAACTCTCGGAGAGCCTTTTGGGCTTCGGTCTTGGCAGACTTGGCAGTCTCAAGGGCCGTCGCGAGCTCAGACGCTTGGGTCTTTGACTCAAGCTCCAAACTCTCATGTTTCTTCATGAGAGCCTGAAGCTCTTGCTGCACCTCGCCGACCTGAGACCCAAGTTTCTCTCACTTGGTGCGCTCCATGGCCGTTTTCTTTTCGGCCTCGGACAGCGCCTGCTTGAGGGTCGCCACCTCAGTCGTGGCCCCTACAATAAGCAGTACAATCCTGTTATTTTTTGCAATCACGCCTCTCTATAGGCACCTTTTTATAAGGTATTTCTTACCTTCTTTCTCCTCGAGCTGCTGCTTGGCACGGCCGAGCTCTTGCTCGGACCGCTCGAGTCCCTGTTTTAGGGTGTCCACCTCCGCAGTCAGTGCGGCGGTGGCTAGCAGCGAAGCCTGCATACGCATATTGACTTCTTTATTATTAGACTCCTGCGAAATTTCATAGATCCTCTATTCGGCTTTTCTTTTCGAACGCCAAACAGAGCATCAGGGGCTACTGTCTATGCGGTAATATTTTTACATATTTTTACTTACCTCAAAGCCTGTTAGGAGGCCAGCGCAAGCTTCATTTAGCCCGCTCTTGGCGGACTGAACCTTCCGGATCACCGTACTCATAATAGTACGGTGCTCCTCGTGGATGGAGGCACCTTCAAGCACCTCCAGCAGATTGTCCGGCGCCTCCGGTTGGACGGAGGCTGCCGGCTCAGAAGGCTTGCTCCTCTTGGAAGGAGTTCGCCTGCCGCGGTCCAGAATTGTTGAAGATTCCGGCACGATGTCTGGCTTAAGGCCGGACTTGGAGCCCTGGGGGGTCTTGTCCCCTTCACTCCTGGGGTCTAGGAGGTCGCCTTGCGGCTCCTCCAGGACCACCTCCTCCTGCCCCGGAGCTCGTTGCGACGCCACTTCGGCGTCATCCATAGTGCGGGGGGAGACAGCGGGCGGAACAGAGTACACGTCCGATGAATCCAGGGAGCCGCTCGACGACTCGTTGAGTGCGGCCCGGGGCGGGCTGCATGATTATATTCGACATTAGGGGAAGCTGTGCAACAAAAGGAATATCATGAGTTACTCTGGTATCTGAACACTTACAATTTTGCCGGACGCTTGGCCCTTTCTGGCCACTCCTCTTCGCCCTCTTCGGCGTCAGGGGCGTAGTCCGGCGGAGGGGTCTTCCTTTTCCTAGACCCCTCGGCCTCCCCCGTTGGGGCGGCCTTCCTCTTCTCTCCTCCCTCCACTGGAGAGGGATAGTCTTCTCCTTCCTCCTCCTCGTTCTCGCGGGAGGAGGGCGCCTTGGACTCGTCAGATGACGAATCCGACACCACCACGTTGCGGGCACTCTTTTGAGTCCCCGTGGTCTTCTTCTTCTTGACCTTCTTCTCCAGCACCACATAAGGCGCCGGGGCCAGCAGCTTCACCAGTAAAGCTGGGGCTGGATCTTTGGGCAGCGGAGCTGGACAGTTAATCAGCTCGGCTATCACCCGCCAAGCCTGTCAGAGGAAAGGGAGTTTAGATCCCGCATAGTGTCAAACTATGAAAAAAGGCTTAACATCCTGTGAAGGGTGTAGATGGCATACCTTGCTAGCGTGACGCTGCGAGCTGTATCCGCAGTCCTCGGAAGCGAATGCGGGAGCCTCGGCGCCCTTGAATAGCACCTTCCAGGTGTCTTCATACGTCGTGTCGAAGAGCCTGTTGAGGGTTTGGTGCTGCGCCGGGTCGAACTCCCACAGATTAAAATCCCGTTGTTGGCACGGGAGGATCCGGCGGACGAGTATAACTTGGATTATATTAACAAGCCGGACTGGCTTGTTCACCAGGGACTGGATGCATGTTTGCAATCCGGTCACCTCTTTTTCGTCACCCCACGACAGGCCCGTCTCTTTCCAGGACATAAGCCGCGTGGGGGGTCCAGATCGGAACTCAGGGGCTGCGGTCCATTCCGGATCGCGTGGCTCGGTGATATAAAACCACCTGGCTTGCCATCCCTTTAGGGTCTCCACGAAAGAGCCCTCGAACCATAGGACGTTGGCCATCTTTCCCGCCATAGCGCCTCCGCACTCCGCCTGGCTGCCGCGCACCACCTTGGGCTTGACGTTGAAGGTCTTGAGCCAGAGGCCGAAATGGGGGCGGACGTGGAGAAAGGCCTCGCACACGACAATAAACACCGAGATGTTGAGGATGAAGTTTGGAGCCAGATCGTGGAAGTCCAGGCCATAGTAGAACATGAGCCCCCGGACAAATGGGTGGAGTGGAAAACCTAGTCCGCGGAGGAAGTGGGGGAGAAACACGACCCTCTCATGGGGCCTTGGGGTGGGGATAAGCTGCCCCTCTTCGGGAAGCCGGTGCGCGATGTCCTTGGACAGGTATCCGGCCTTCCTTAGCTTTTTTACTTTACCCTCCGTAACAGAGGAGACCATCCATTTGCCTCCCGCTCCGGACATTGCTGGAGAAGGTTGAGGTGGGATGTGCGGGCTTGGGCACTGGAGCTCGGGTGCGCAAGAGATGGATAGGCAAGGGAGGAAGAAGGCGTAGGTAAAAAGGGTGGATCCTTATCCCCTTATATAGGCGGATGCGGTTATGCGTCCCCACCTACCTAATAAAACTCGCTTGCCTCCCGAGCGTCGTGATAAATGGCGCGGTTGGGTTACCCACGTCCGTATTGATGAGAATCCCGTAAAAAGGGTATACGATCTCTGCTTTGACAAACGTGCCAAGGAAACCGCCTCGCAAAACATGCTGAAGAGGAAAAGTAAAAACGATTCGAGTAAAGGGCTTGGTTGTGGTCTGATGGCGCACTGCAGAATACGTCAGTAGATTGGATTTGTGTTAATATATTTCTCTCTATGGCAATATGTGGAATCTTATTTTACAGAGCCGGACACTACTCTTGGTGTTTACAATCTTCTATGAAGGACTTGGAGGAGGAACCCGCCTTGCAATGCCGAAGACAATTTGCGCACCGGACTCGTCGTCATTGAAGCCTGGTTCAGGGGCTACTGAGGGAGTCCTGGATTAGGGGGTGTTCGGGTAGCCGGACTATACCTTCAGTCGAACTCCAGGACTATGAACATACAAGATTGAAGACTTCGTCCCGTGTCCGGATGGGACTTTCCTTGGCGTGGAAGGCAAGCTTGGCGATGCGGATATTCAAGATCTCAAGATCTCCTACCATTGTAACCGACTCTATGTAACCCTAACCCTATCCGGTGTCTATATAAACCGGAGGGTTTTAGTCCGTAGGACAACTTCATCAACTCCATAGACAACAATCATACCATAGGCTAGCTTCTAGGGTTTAGCCTCCTCGATCTCGTGGTAGATCCACTCTTGTACTACCCATATCATCAATATTAATCAAGCAGGACGTAGGGTTTTACCTCCATCAAGAGGGCCCGAACCTGGGTAAAACATCGTGTTCCCTGCCTCCTGTTACCATCCGGCCTAGACGCACAGTTCGGGACCCCCTACCCGAGATCCGCCGGTTTTGACACCGACACCCACCATATAGCTTCCTCAAAACAGCCACCATACCTACCTAGTATGGCATTTCCATAGCCATTCCGAGATATATTGCGATGCAATTTTCCACTGTTCCATTTATTATGACACGCTTCATCATTGTCATATTGCTTTGCATGATCATGTAGTTGACATCGTATTTGTGGCAAAGCCATCGTTCATAATTCTTTCATACATGTCACTCATGAGTCATTTCACATCCCGGTACACCGCCGGAGGCATTCATATAGAGTCATATCTTGTTCTAAGTATCGAGTTGTAATTCTTGAGTTGTAAGTAAATAAAAGTGTGATGATCATCATTATTAGAGCATTGTCCCAGTGAGGAAAGGATGATGGAGACTATGATTCCCCCACAAGTCGGGATGAGACTCCAGACGAAAATAAATAAATAAAAGAGGCCAAAGAAGCCCAAATAAAAAAAAGGAGAAAAGAGGCCATAAAAAAGAGAAGGCCCAAATAAAAAAATAAAAATAAAAAATGAGAGAAAAAGAGAGAAGGGGAAATGCTACTATCCTTTTACCACACTTGTGCTTCAAAGTAGCACCATGGTCTTCATGATAGAGAGTCTCCTATGTTGTCACTTTCATATACTAGTGGGAATCTTTCATTATAGAACTTGTCTTGTATATTCCAATGATGGGCTTCCTTAAAATGCCCTAGGTCTTCGTGAGCAAGCGAGTTGGATGCACACCCACTAGTTTCTTTTGTTGAGCTTTCATACACTTATAGCTCTAGTGCATCCGTTGCATGGCAATCCCTACTCACTCACATTGATATCTATTGATGGGCATCTCCATAGCCCGTTGATACGCCTAGTTGATGTGAGACTATCTTCTCCTTTTTGTCTTCTCCACAACCACCATTCTATTCCACCTATAGTGCTATGTCCATGGCTCACGCTCATGTATTGCGTGAAGATTGAAAAAGTTTGAGAACACCAAAAGTATGAAACAGTTGCTTGGCTTGTCATCGGGGTTGTGCATGATTTAAATACTTTGTGTGCTGAAGATGGAGCATAGCCAGACTATATGATTTTGTAGGGATAGCTCTCTTTGGCCATGTTATTTTGAGAAGACATGATTACTAGGTTAGTATGCTTGAAGTATTATTATTTTTATGTCAATATTAAACTTTTGTCTTGAATCTTATGGATCTGAACATTCATGCCACAATAAAGAAGAATTACTTAGAGAAATATGTTAGGTAGCATTCCACATCAAAAATTCTGTTTTTATCATTTACCTACTCGAGGATGAGCAGGAATTAAGCTTGGGGATGCTGACACGTCTCCAACGTATCTATAATTTTTTATTGTTCCATGCTATTATATTATCAACCTTGGATGTTTTATATGCATTCATATGCTATTTTATATGATTTTTGGGACTAACCTATTAACCCAGAGCCCAGTGCCAGTTTCTGTTTTTTTCCTTGTTTTAGAATATCGCAGAAAAGGAAAATCAAACGGAGTCCAATTGACCTGAAACTTCACAGAACTTATTTTTGGATCAGAAGAAGCCCAGAAGACTTGGAGTCCACGTAAGGGAAGCTTCGAGGAGGCCATGAGGTAGGGGGCGCGCCCACCCCCCATGGGCGCGCCCTCCACCCTCGTGGGCCCCCTGACGTACTTCTTCCGCCTATATATCTCCATATACCCTAAAAACATCGGAGAGCACAATAGATCGGGAGTTCCGCCGCCAGAAGCCTCCGTAGCCACCAAAAGCCAATCTAGACCCATTCCGGCACCCTGCCGGAGGGGGAATCCCTCTCCGGTGGCCATCTTCATCATCCCGGTGCTCTCCATGACGAGGAGGGAGTAGTTCTCCCTCGAGGCTGTGGGTATGTACCAGTAGCTATGTGTTTGATCTCTCTCTCTGTCTCGTGTTCTTGAGGTGGTACGATCTTGATGTATCGCGAGCTTTGCTATTATAGTTGGATAATATGATGTTTCTCCCCCTCTACTCTCTTGTAATGGATTGAGTTTTCCCCTTGAAGTTATCTTATCGGATTGAGTCTTTAAAGATTTGAGAACACTTGATGTATGTCTTGCCGTGCGTATCTGTGGTGACAATGGGATATCACGTGATTCACTTGATGTATGTTTTGGTGATCAACTTGCGGGTTCCGCCCATGAACCTATGCATAGGGGTTGGCACACGTTTTCGTCGTGATTCTCCGGTAGAAACTTTGGGGCACTCTTTGAGGTTCTATGTGTTGGTTGAATAGATGAATATGAGATTGTGTGATGCATATCGTATAATCATACCCATGGATACTTGAGGTGACATTGGAGTACCTAGGTGACATTAGGGTTTTGATTGATTTGTGTCTTAAGGTGTTATTCTAGTACGAACTCTAGGGCTGTTTGTGACACCTATAGGAATAGCCCAACGGATTGATTGGAAAGAATAACTTTGAGGTGGTTTCGTACCCTACCATAATCTCTTCGTTCGTTCTCCGCTATTAGTGACTTTGAAGTGACTCTTTGTTGCATGTTGAGGGATAGTTATGTGATCCAATTATGTTATTATTGTTGAGAGGACTTGCACTAGTGAAAGTATGAACCCTAGGCCTTGTTTCCTATCATTGCAATACCGTTTATGCTCACTTTTATCACTTGTTACCTTGCTGTTTTTATATTTTCAGATTACAAATACCCATATCTACTATCCATATACCACTTGTATCACCATCTCTTCGCCGAACTAGTGCACCTATACAATTTACCATTGTATTGGGTGTGTTGGGGACACAAGAGACTCTTTGTTATTTGGTTGCAGGGTTGCTTGAGAGAGACCATCTTCATCCTACGCCTCCTACGGATTGATAAACCTTAGGTTATCCACTTGAGGGAAGTTTGCTACTGTCCTACAAACCTCTGCACTTGGAGGCCCAACAACGTCTATAAGAAGAAGGTTGTGTAGTAGACATCAAGTTGTGAAACTATTCCACATTGTTTCAAATGAAGACCAAACTCGTAACTCAAATATTCGCCTCTGCGATCAGATCGTAGAAACTTTTTTTCCTTGTTGTTAATTTCCACTTCACTCTGAAATTCTTTGAACTTTTCAAATGTTTCAGACTTATGTTTCATTAAGTAGATATACCCATATCTGTTCAAATCATCTCTGAAGGTCAGAAAATAACGATACCCACCGCAAGCCTCAACACTTATCAGATCGCATACATCAGTATGTATTATTTCCAATAAGTTAGTTGCTCGCTCCATTGTTCTGAAGAACGGAGTCTTAGTCATCTAGCCCATGAGGCATGGTTCGCAAGCATCATGTGATTCATAATCAAGTGATTCCAAAAGTCCATCGGCATGGAGTTTCTTCATGCGCTTTACACCAATATGACCTAAACGGCAGTGCCACAAATAGGTTGCACTATCATTATTAACTTTGCATCTTTTGGCTTCAATATTATGAATATGTGTATCACTACGATCGAGATTCAATAAACCATTCACCTTGGGTGAATGACGACAGAAGGTTTTATTCATGTAAACAGAATAACAATTATTCTTTGACTTAAATGAATAAATGTATTGCAATAAACATGATCCAATCATATTATGCTCAACGGAAACACCAAATAACATTTATTTTAGGTTCAACACTAATATCGAAGGTAAAGGGAGTGTGCGATGGTGATCTTATCAACCTTGGAGTCATTTCCAACACACATCGTCACCTCGTCCTCAACTAGTCTTTGTTTATTTTGCAACTCCCGTTTCGAGTTACTACTCTTAGCAACTGAACTAGTATCAAATACCAAGGGGTTTGCTATAAACACTAGTAAAGTACATGTCAATAACATGTATATCAAATATACCTTTGTTAACTTTGCCATCCTTCTTATCCGCCAAGTATCTAGGGCAGTTCCACTTCTAGTAACCATTTCCTTTGCAGTAGAAGCACTCAGTTTCAGGTTTGGGTCTAGCTTTAGGCTTCTTCATGAGAGTGGCAACTTGCTTGCCATTCTTCTTAAAGTTCCCTTTCTTTGAAACTAGTGGTCTTGTCAACCATCAACACTTGATGCTTTTTCTTGATTTCTACCTTCGCCGATTTTAGCATCACAAAGAGCTTTGGGAATCGTTTCCATTATCCCTTGCATATTATAGTTCATCACGAAGTTCTAGTAACTTGGTGATAGTGATTAGAGAACTCTGTCAATCACTATCTTATCGGGAAGATTAACTCCCACTTGATTCAAGTGATTGTAGTACTCAGACATTCTGAGCACATGCTCACTCGTTGAGCTATTCTCCTCCATCTTGTAGGAAAAGTACTGTCAGAGGTCTCATACCTCTTGACACGGGCATGAGTATGAGATACCAATTTCAACTCTTGGAACATCTAATATGCTCCGTGGCGTGTTCAAAACATTTTTGAAGTCCCGGTTCTAAGCCATAAAGCACGGTGCACTAAACTATCGAGTAGTCATCATACCGAGCTTGTCAAACGTTCATAACGTCTGGATCTGCTCCTGCAATAGGTTTGTCACCTAGCGGTGCATCAAGGACATAATTCTTCTGTGCAACAATGAGGATAATCCTCAGATCATGGACCTAGTCTGCATCGTTTCTACTATCATATTTCAACATAGTTTTTCTCTAGGAACATATCAAAAAAATGGGGACCTACATCGCAAGCTATTGATCTACAACATAGTTATGCAAATACTATCAGGACTAAGTTAATGATAAATTAAAGTTCAATTAATCATATTACTTAAGAACTCCCACTTAGATAGACATCTCTCTAGTCATCTAAATGATCACGTGATCCAAATCAACTAAACCATGTCCGATCATCACGTGAGATGGAGTAGTTTTCAATGGTGAACATCATTATGTTGATCATATCAACTATATGATTCACGCTCGACATTTCGGTCTCCAGTGTTCCGAGACCATATATGCATATGCTAGGCTCGTCAAGTTTAACCTGAGTATTCCGCGTGTGCAAAACTGGCTTGCACCCGTTGTATGTGAACGTAGAGCTTATCAGACCCGATCATCATGTGGTGTCTCGGCATGACGAACTGTAGTGACGGTGCATACTCAGGGAGAACACTTATACCTTGAAATTTAGTGAGAGATCATCTTATAATGCTACCGTCGAACTAAGCAAAATAAGATGCATAAAGGATAAACATCACATGCAATCAATATATAAGTGATATGATATGGCCATCATCAACTTGTACCTTTGATCTCCATCTCCAAAGCACCGTTATGATCCCCATCGTCACCGGCTTGACACCTTGATCTTCATCAAAGCATTGTTGTCGTCTCGCCAACTATTGCTTCTACGACTATCGCTGCCGCTTAGTGATAAAGTAAAGCAATTACATGGTGATTGCATTTCATACAATAAAGCGACAACCATATGGCTCCTGCCAGTTGCCGATAATTGTGTTACAAAACATGATCATCTCATACAATAAAATTTAGCATCATGTCTTGACCATGTCACATCACAACATGCCCTACAAAAACAAGTTAGACGTCCTCTACTTTGTTGTTGCAAGTTTTACGTGGCTGCTACGGGCTGAGTAAGAACCATTCTTACCTACGCATCAAAAACCACAACGCGGTATAGTGATTGCTTTTTGATCTTCAGAAAGAACCATGTTCATTGAATCCGATTCAACTAAAGCTGGAGAAACAGACACCCACTAGCCACCTGTGTGCGAAGCACGTCGGTAGAACCAGTCTCGCGTAAGCATACGTGTAATGTCGGTCTGGACCGCTTCATTCAACAATGCCGCTGAATCAAGAATCAACTAGTGACGGCAAGCAATATGTATACACCCACGCCCACAACTCCTTTGTGTTCTACTCATGCATATAACATCTACGCATAAACCTGGCTCGGATGCCACTGTTGGGAAACGCAGTCATTTCAAAAAATTACCTAAGCACACGCAAGATCATGGTGATGCATAGCAACAAGAGGGGAGAGTTTCATCTACGTACCTCGTAGACCGTAATCGAAAGCGTTATGACAACGCGGTTGATGTAGTCGTACGTCTTCATGATTGACCGATCTAGTACCGAAACTACGGCACCTCCGCGATCTGCACACGTTCAGCTCGGTGACGTCCCACGAACTCACGATCCAGCAGAGTGTCGAGGGAGAGCTTCGTCAGCATGACGGCGTGATGACGGTGTTGATGATGCTACCAGAATAGGGCTTCGCCTAAGCACCGTTGCGATATAACCGAGGTGCATTATGGTGGAGGGGGCACCGCACACGGCTAAGAGATCAATGCTCAACCTGTGTGTATATGGGGTGCCCCCCTCCCCCATATATAAAGGAGTGGAGGGGGAGGGGGCCGGCCTCTGTAGGCGCGCCCCAAGGGAGTCCTACTCCCACCGACAGTAGGATTCCTCCCCCCCTTCCCTTTGTTGGTTTTAGGAGAGAAGGAAGGAGGAGGAAGAAAGAAGGAAAGGGGGGCCAGCCCCCTTCCCAATTCGGATTGGTCTTGGGGGGTGCCCCCTCCTTTGCTTCTTTCCCCTCTCTTCCACTAAGGCCCATATACCTCCCCGGGGGTTTCGGTAATCTCTCAGTACTCCGGTATACTCCCGATTTCACCCGGAACCATTCCGGTGTCCAAACATAGGCTTCCAATATATCGATCTTTATGTCTCGACCATTTCGAGACTCCTCGTCATGTCTGTGATCAAATCCGGGACTCCGAACTACCTTCGTCACATCAAAACACATAAACTCATAATACCGATCATCGCCAAACGTTAAGCGTGCGGACCCTACGGGTTCGAGAACTATGTAGACATGACCGAGGCATGTCTCCGGTCAATAACCAATAGAGGAACCTGGATGCTCATATTGGTTCCTACATATTCTACGAAGATCTTTATCGGTCAACCCGCATAACGATATACGTTGTTCCCTTTGTCATCGCTATATTACTTGACCGAGATTCGATTGTAGGTATCTCAATACCTAGTTCAATCTCGTTACCTGCAAGTCTCTTTACTCGTTCCGTAATGCTGTATCCCGTAATGAACTTATTAGCTACATTGCTTGCAAGGCTTATAGTGATGTACATTACCGAGAGGGCCCAGAGATACCTCTCCGACAATCGGAGTGACAAATCCTAATCTTGATCCATGCCAACTCAACAAATACCATCGGAGACACCCGTAGAGCACCTTTATAATCACCCAGTTACGTTATGACGTTTGGTAGCACACAAAGTGTTCCTCCGGTATTCGGGAGTTGCATGATCTCATAGTCATAGGAACATGTATAGTTATGGAGAAAGCTATAGCAACAAACTAAACGATCATCGTGCTGAGCTAACGGATGGGTCAAGTCAATCACATCATTCTCTAATGCTGTGATCTCATTAATCAAATGACAACTCATGTCTATGGTTAGGAAACATAACCATCATTGATTCAACGAGCTAGTCAAGTAGAGGCAAACTAGTGACACTCTACTTGTCTATGTATTCACACATGTACTAAGTTTCCGGTTAATACAATTCTAGCATGAATAATAAACATTTATCATGATATAAGGAAATATAAATAATAACTTTATTATTGCCTCTACTCTAGGGCATATTTCCTTCACCTTCTTCTCAGCACCACTATCGGACTCGCGGCCTATGCCTACGGCCCAGGGCCGTCGACATAGGTCCTTTGCCGTCAGCATAGATCTATGCCTACGGCTGCCGTCGGCATAGGCCCGTCGGCGCAGATCACGTCAGCGTAGTCTTGTCAGACCGTCGGCGTAGTATAGCCGTCGGCATAAGGGCCTATGCGGACGGCCGGGCGTCAGCCGTCATCATAGTTTAGCCGTCGGCAGTGTTTTTCGCCTGACGGCAACGGACAGCGCCGTCAAAAGCGCTGACGATTCACGGGAAGCCACGTGGAATAGGTATGCCGACGGCTTGGCCATCAGCATAGGTGGAAATCTATGCCGACGGCCGAGCCGTCGGCATACCTCTGGCACGTGGCATTTCTTGGTGCCTCCTGGTGGCAGGGCTATGCCTACGGCAAAGCCGTAGGCATAGATGGAACCTATGCCGACGGCTTTGCCGTAGGCATAGCCGTGCCATGTGTCAACCCCCGGTTCTTCCTGGCGGCAGGGCTATGCCTACGGCAAAGCCGTCGGCATAGATTTATGCCGACGGCTTTGCCGTAGGCATAGCCCTTCCATGTGGCGCGCCCCTGGTGTCACGACAGCCATCTATGCCTACAGCATTGCCGTCGGCATACTTGCTGACCAGACCAGAAAAAAAGATTAGCCAACAAAGCTAGCTATTTATTACAAATGCTTATACAGACATGATTCAACAGCCATGGATTTGCAAACACAGACCATAGTATATTTTTTATGTACATAACATTTCCATTCTAAGAATCCACAACAACATTATAGGAGGCCGAGGGGCGGTGGTGGGGGAGACAAGGCTGCAACGATGGAGGTGGCATACAGTCAGTACAACAAACCGAAGATCCTACATATGAGGATGAATATGTAATTATACATTGAATTTACCAAAAGAAAATCGTCTAGAACAGGGGCATCAAACTAAAAAGGCAGAAAATTATTGCTTTTGCTGAAGATAACTTGTCATGTTGGTGCTTGAACCGAACAATACTACTAATACATACAGTACAGAGATGCTCCAGTTTCGGTTGTATCTATCAAGCATCAGTTGTTGTTCAAGGCAAGCTTCAAAGAGAAAAAGAGTGGTGCTGATTCATATGTATATATGTATATACAGAAGATGCAAGTGTCATCAAGTTGGCTTTAGTCAAAGTAAAAAAACAAATGGACATATACAAAACTGAACCAAGGGTGGTGCTGATTCATGTGTATGTACAGATTGAGGTGCCATCCAGTTGGTTTTAGTCAAAGTTCAACCAAAAAAATTGACACATACAAACTGAAGAAAAGTGTGGTGCTGATTCATATGTATGTATGTACAGGAGATGCAAGTGCCACCAATATAGATAGTTTCAGTCAAAAGTAAAAAACAATTGGACACCTACAAACTAAAGCAAATCGTCGTGCTTTTTCATGTGTACATACAAAAGATGCAAGTGGTATCCAGAATTTGGATATAGGTAGTACGCTCATGTGGTGAATTTTGTGAATCTATACTCTGCATCTACCAAAAGGATCACTCCCCTCACATGCAAATATAATTCAGTGCAATGGCTTTCTTCTCCCCTCACATGCATAAGACGAGAGCAGACCATCTAAATAGGCGGATCAGACCTTCACCTTGGGAGAGAGGCGAGTGCTACCTGTTGCTGTGTCGTCGTCGAGCTCGGGTGGTCCTCCTCCTCCTCGAGCAGGACAAGGTTGTTTCTCCCCTACACTCCAATGGCCATCTTCTCCAAGGACATCTACAAGGGCAGAACACACCATTGATGCAAGTGTCACAAAGATAGTTTCAGTCAAAGTTAAAGCAAATGTAAATATGCAAACAGAACCAAACCGAGGTGCATATTCATATGTGTGTGTATGTAGAGATGCAAGTGCAATCTGAATTTTGGGGAACCAAAGCATGGTTGTTGTCATTGTTGTTGCTACTTTATACGTGCCACCACACGTTAAGACATATATGAGGACCCGGCGCGATGCTCTGGTGGCATTGCTACCCCCCGAAGGGTTTTTTCTCAAAATATACAAAAAAATCGAAACAAAATGGTGTTTTCTGTAAATTTGAAGCAAACATGATTTAAGTTAGTTCAAATTTGAAACATAGTATAGCAAAATAATCCTTTCAAGATTCTGACAAAAAAACCATATAAAATTTGTCAAAATCGATCCAAGTATCAATTACTTATGCTTTTAACAAAGTACAAGGACATATATGCAAAAGTACACGAGGTCACATTTCTAACATACTCAAAAATAAAAACAAACTGGATATTCATCATCCATGGAAAATTCTACCCCAAGTCAATGTATAATTTGTGTATGTTTAAGTTTAGATAAGTTAGATTTAAATTATTCAAATTTTAACTTTTTAAAAATAAAAATAATTTAAAATAAAAAACAGATGATATCTATGCCTACGGCCATGCCGTAGGCATAGTTCTCAGGGCTACCAGGAGGCGCCACGTGGCGGGGCTATGCCTACGGCCTTGCGTAGACATAGATGGATAACTATGCCTACGGCTTTGCCGTCGGCATAGCTCTGCCACATGGCAGCTCCTAGTCAAAAAACAGATGATATTTATGCCGACGGCCGCCGTCAGGGCCGTCGGCATAGATTTGACAGCGTCAGCCCGCCGTCTGTCCCCGAGCCACAAGGGTCACCTCTATGCCGACGGCCTAACTATGCCTACGGCTGCCGTAGGCATAGATCGATGTATGCTGGCGGCCTTACTATGCCTACGGCTGCCGTAGGCATAGATGAAGCTATGCCGACGGCTTTTCTATGCCGACGGTATTCACGAGGCCGTCGGCATAGCTCCATCTATGCCTACGGTAGCCGTCGGCATAGATATGGCCGTAGGCATATAAGGTTATTCCGGTAGTGCACGCTCACCGCCGGTCTCAATAAAGACTTTGGCAATGCCGCGGCGAATCTCACCCTGATTCCCTAGACCTCCTTTGCCAAGTTCATAGCCTATCTCCGGTTGGAGGAGCGCCGGATAAAGCAAGTGAAGACCCAGGCCATGCACACTGCTCTCGCTGCCAGCACCACTCGCGATGGCCCTCCCCCGCCACCGGTCGCCTCCCATCAACCACGGGCTCCCGCCGCCGCAGCAGCAGTACCCGGGGCCACCACCACAGTCGTATCTGGCGCCCTACCCGCACTCCCCTATGAGGCAACGTACCGGCTCACCCGCAGCCGCCCGCGCTTCCTACTGATCGCCACCCGGGCGGCAAACGCGGTGGTCGCAAGCAGCAGCAGCTCACCGGTGGGGCTCCTCGCCAGAACCAGCCGACACCGCCATGATTGGGTGGCCACAACCCATGGATGGACGTCGTCCATGCCAGCTCATCAGGCCTACTACGGCACGCCGTGGCCGTATGGAGGGTACCTCCCTGCCCCACCGCAGTACGTCGGCGGAGGGTTCATCCCTCTTCCACAGCAGCAAACCGTCTACGGCGATCATTTTCATGGCAACATGCTGGTCGTCTCTACCATTACTTCCCAACTTCCGTATGCAGATTCCTGAGTTCAAAAACAAAAACTAAAAACAAAGGGACTCTTATCGCATGCAGATTTCTCAGTCTCCTTTTAAAGTTGTAGATAGATGCAAGATATCCTCAAAGAAACAAAAACGCAACTGTACCAGGGGTCGTGCCTCAAGATGTAACATATACGTATATCTACCCCTCAAAAAAGAAAAGAAAAGCAAAATTTTACCGTGGCACTAGATTAGATCCGCTATAAATAAGGGTTTCTCGAGTCTCCCTCCCTATCGAACCTTTTCATCGATCTATCCTCCGACGATTCCCCAACCTCGCGGCGACACCAAGACGATCGAAACATGGCATCCTCCCGTGCCCATGAGCATCGTCCACGCAGCCCAAGGGACTGGGCGAACCTGGACGCCGGACCGGTGGGGCTGGTCGCCGAGAACCTCCTGCGCAACGACGTCGTCGACCTCGTCCGCCTCCGCGCTGTGTGCAGGTCGTGGCGCGCGAGCTCCGCCCACCTGCGCGCGCAGGGCGTCCTGGACCGGCGGTTCCACCCCCGGCGGTGGATCATGCTCCCAAAAGAATTCGACATCCGCGGCCGGCGACGCTTCCTCAATGTCTTCACCGGCAAGTCCATCTACCAGGGGCTCCCGTATGTAGATCTCCTCAGCGAGTATGTTCTCACGACCACGTTTGAGGGTCTCATTCTTCAACTAGGCACCTGCGCCGGCCAGCTCCTTAACCCGCTCACCGGACAGGTCGCGGGGCTTCCAAGTGCGGCCACGCTGCTCTTTGGGCAGACCCTAAGTAATCTTGAGGTGAGCGGTGTGGGCCTTGCCGACGATGACACGGTTGTGCTTCATTTTCGCTCCTTCTATGTAGCTGTTGCCAAGCCAGGCGACGAACGCTGGACGCATGTTCATTCCCATGACAGGATCATGTCAGTCTTGCCGTTCGCAGGCCGCGTCTACTGTGCCACGTCAAAGAACATCTCGTCGGTACAAACTCAAACCGCGACACTGAACCAACCACCGCGGCTTGTGGTGGCGGCCGACCATGGACTACACACGGGGTTCCAGTCGCTCGACGAATTCGAATACAAATTGTTCATGGGGTTTAGCCAGATTTTCCTAATGGAAAACAATGGAGAGTTGATCATGTGTCATCGTGCTCACAGTTGTTCACCCCAAATCGTCGGAGATTGCAATGTCAGCATGTATCGGGTGAACTGGAACGCAAAGAACACGGTGCCCCAACATGGCCTGGATGGAAAAGTCTTGTTTCTCGGCAAGAAGATACTCCTGGTGGTTCCCGGAGTGTCTCCCTCCATCAGTGCTGACTCCAAATACCTGTGTTGGTCAAAGCCCAAGTGCAATTATGATGCTACTGATTATGCCGTTGATGTTCTTTTTGGTGGAGGCGCCGAGTCCAAGTTTAAGAAAGATGATGCTGCATATTATTTATCATGCTATGTCTCTCATTCTTATACTGATCACGTCTAGAGGAACTCATGCTTTGCTCTATGTTTTGAGTTAAAGTAATTGTTATTTCCATTTTTATCTCTAAGTTTTAGGGTTGTGGTAGATTTTATCTCATTCAACAGAAATTCCTTCAGTTTACTCAATGTAACAAAAAATTCCTACTGTTTACCCTTTTAAAAAAGATATATATTCCAACTAATCCGTCTCACATGTTTGTGCTTACTTGGCAACGGCGTAGAGGGTTTTTGTAGCCAATTGGATTTACCAATGATTGTAAAAGCTAGCGGCCTGCGCATGCATGATTGCAATGGCATGTTTGTGAAAACTAACCATTTGAACATTAGATAGGGCAGTGACACTCTTTCCAATCCTTTTGCAAAAAAAAAAGAAAAAAAAAACCTGATCTCTCGAATGTATACTCATTGCAACTTAATATTTGATTCGACGAACAAAGATATCATGTATAGTTTTCTGGACTTGCTAAATCAAAGTCCACTCTGCAGTGGTTGGAATCTGGGCGCTTTTTCTGTACGTTGTGTGCATGTACAAGCGCATAAGGTGGGACTGTGTTGTATCTTGGCCTTTTCTTTATCAACCTGAGCCTTCATGCTTATTTGTGGGTTTTTCTATTTCGTTCATGTGCTTTTTTTTTAGTTCATCAGTGGATTTGTTTCCTCCTTGCAGTGAACATTCTTTTTTGGCGGGGTTAAAAGGGATTTCATTATTCAAGTGTGACGAGTTTGTTCCTACAAAGCATAGAAACATCTACATCATCTAAGCTGCAGTTAGCTCTGCCTTCCACAATCAAGGCTTGATCTGTTTAGTACTGGTATTGTACCATATATGTAGTTGTTAGTACCTATATAACCAGCATTGCATATGTTTTTGTCCGAGCCAAGCACATTGAGAGCGAAGTGCAACTAACCGATCTTTGTTGATTTTCATGTGAAGACTAGAGTGATCAGTGAATCCTACCTGAAAATCACTGTGGCATATATATGGAAAATAATATCGACCGTTGATTGTGTCAGGATCATATGTCGCCATGTCTTGTAAGTGCACTCTCAAGCAAGCAATCAGAGGCTGCATGTGCATCCTAAACCGAATTTTATGACAAAAAAAGAGAGTATTGCTCCTTGTTTATCTGAATATGAAATAACAATCGGCTCCCTCCACATGTTTACACCATTTCAAGATATACATTTGTCTTCATTAACATCACGAGCCTTTGAACTTTGAAGGGAAAAGGAAATGGGCGCATCAGAAGGTCGGGAACTCGACCCTGTTGCCGCAGGGCCTGCCGCCGGGCTGGACGGGGCACTCGACGAAGCCCGAGGCGTTGGCGTCGACGCAGAAGTAGAGCTGGTAGAGCTGGCTGTTGCCGGACTCGTCGCGGTTGCACTCAACGAAGGGCTCGAACCCGGTCCCCTGCTGGATGGCGCCCTTGATGGCGCTCAGCGTGTAGTAGCCGCCGTCGGGGGAGACGCCCGCGGCGGTGAGGGCGTCGAGGACGCGGAGCTGGTCGCGGAGGTGGAGCGCCGTCTGGAAGTAGCCGTGCTCGTTGAAGAGGTTCTGCGCGCAGGTGCCGTGCTTCTCCCACTCGTGCGCCCAGAACTGGAGGCCGTCGCTCGTCGGGCACGCCAGCGTCGGCCACTCCGTGCGCAGGCTGCTCAGCAGGTCGCTCACCTGCACGTGAAATTAGAGAGTTATTTCTCGCAGATCACTCGCCGCTCCGCAGTTCATTTGCTGGACACTCTGTTTTTGGATTGCTTTCAATATACTAAAGGTGTCTAAATACATTTGTATCTAGACAAATGTAAGACAAGCTTTTCGGGATAAAAAAAGTATTACAGTAATAAAAGGCGCTGATTTTGGAAAGATTTAAATTTATTGGACAAATGGCACCAGAAATAAATTTATTCAATCACATGCAGCGTCGACTTTGGAATGTTTTCAGTCTATCTATATGATAAGGCATTGATTTCGGACAAAAATAAATCCTGCATGCATTTATTAGAAAAGATCCGCATGAATTTATTTCAAGAAATAGCACCGGAAAATAAGTTGAGTGTTGGGTATGAAATATTGAAATGTGCAATCAAATGAGAGGGGGGATCGTGCCGTGTGGTGTGGTACCAAACTAGCAAAGCAGGGGTTCCGGTTTCTTCGCTGTCCCTCTCAAGCGAAGTCACATTGGATTTTGTTCTTTGCGATCAGAGACAATTAAGATGAATTACTAGTGGCGCTGGCAACAAGGTGTGAGCGACTGACCTTGGAGGGATCGAAGGCGTTGGCGGGGTTGCAGTTCTGCGGGTAGGAGCCGTCGTCGCGGTTGGGCCAGAGGCCGTGGATCCCGAAGTCCGCCGCCGGCTTCCCCGACCGCGGGTAGCAGCAGCTCTGCTTCGTGTCGCAGTACGACCCCGGCCACTGCACGCACACATAGGAGCACGAACCATCAGCAACCAACGCATACAAACCAATCAACGACGAACCGGACTCGCCGGGCGGGCGCACTGACTCACCTGCAGCACGAGGTAGAAGAAGTCGTAGTCCGCCGCCTGCGCCGCGGCGCACCCGACGGCGCTCAGGGCGACGAGGAGGGCGAGGGAGAGGCAGGATCTCATCATGGCTTGCTTGGATCGATCTCTTTGGGACTCGCTGCAGAGCTATCTGTGTGGGTTTGATGGTTCTTGGGGAATGGAAGGATGGATTTATAGGCCGCTTTAGGCAGGTGTGGATGCCGCCCGCGTCGACGGCGGGCCAACGAACGACACGGGCATATTCCATTGGGAGCGCGGGGTTAATTGCTTGCTCCTTTTGGCCCGCGCGCGCCAGAGATGGATGGAAGCGTGTGCGCGTGCATGGCTGTGGACGCGCGGCACGGTGGGCTCGACAGCGACCGGCCCCGAACTTTGTTGCTTGGGCCGTGTGTGGTTGGTTGATGCGGATAGGGACCTGAGGAGGAGGAGGGGGGGTAGCAGAGCTGCTGCTGCGCTGTGTAAATTAGGGAGGGGCGTTCATACCGCCGGCAGCGGCGTGCTGTTGCTGTTGCCGGTGATGGGGTGCTTGTCACGGTGGGAAACAAGAAAGAGGTGAGCCAACGGCAAGCCTACCTCTGGTGTGGTCCGTGCAGGTACGTGGCGTGCCGACTCTGCGGCTCCTTCACTCCATCAATCACCCCTCACCCGGTCAATGCCAAACCTACGTTGAGGTAAATGATTGATGGCGATTCCGTCTTCCTTTCTTGCAACAAAACTCGTAGAGTTTTATTTGAAAACACAGGCACATGTGCTCACATATATGCAAGCAGATGCATTCTTTTTTTGAAACTGTCAACAAGGAAAGGCTCCCGACCTAGATATATTTCAAAGAAAAAGTTTTTACATACTAGAATAGGCGAGAAGAAATGAAGTCCCCGTCACATGCGGGTGGGAGACAAGGTTAAGCATATGCATTCCTTTGCAGGTATGTATGCATACCTTATCCATATGAGTAGAAAATAGGCTAGCAGATCTTCAGATTATCAAGGTCGCCACATACAGCTCTTAGGTGACAAATACACCACTATAACAGAATAATGAGTCCACCTAAATAAATAAATAAGGAAAGCAAGCACCCATGATTTACGACTTAAATCCAGATGGACAGGCTCCACGGTAAATAGCCTAACCAACGGAGTTATGCTTAGTTGTCGCAAGGTCTTAGGGTATTTCTAACTGATCCCATAAAAATTGAGGAGTAAAACAGCGGAATAAACCTTAGTGAAGCAAATTTACTTCACTAAGTTTGTCCGTTTCAAGCCAATCCCCTAAACTTAGTGGAGTAAAAAAAAGTCCATTTCATCATATATTCGGCCATCCAAATAGATTCCCTTTCTTTTTACATTGGAGTATATAATTCACCAATTCTTCGCCATGAGAGTAAGACCAAAGAAAATAAGAACCACAATTAGACATTTTAGAAGATATCCAATTCCCCTAACTGCTCCCACTAGTTGAATTAATATTTTCTCTATGTCTTCATTGTTGATCTGCGAATTCTTGAGTTTCACCACTTTTTTCTTCTTCGATTCTAAAGAAGTAGACGTTGCTTCGCATCTTATCTCATTTCTAGTCTCATCTCTAATCTCATCTCTAGCAACGAGCGCACAAAATCTATCGATTTTCATGCTATCAATATCGATGTATTCTTCTTCCCAATACCAAAACTTATGTCCATCCTACACACATAGATGAGCAAACAAGCCCATAGGTGAGCTACTGAAATTGTGTCGAATCCGGTGAACAATCGAATCAAAACATGCACATACCCCATTATTTGTGCACTTGAAGAACACACATTCGGGGTGTTGCGGCGTGGTAGAAACTCGGCGCACCACCTTCCGTGTGCAGCCGTCGCACTGTATAACCGGCATCGGCGAGCCGCTGCGCCAGCGCCGAGCTCAGGCAACGGCCGGGCGTGTATTTGCTAGTGAACCTCCCACGAAAGAGATTTGAGTGGCTAGAGGAGGAACTGGTACCTACATGTGGCTCGGAGGCGTCGTCGTGGCTGTGCGGTCTGCTTCCCGGCCAATCCATGGTAAGGCGCGGTCGCCGCCTGCCGGAATAGCCAAATCCGGCGGCGGCGGCGGCGGCGGCCGCAGATCCACTGGTTTTTTTTGCCACCCATGGGACGAGGCGGCGCAAATCCAAGCAGTAGGGGACAACGACGGAGCCTACTGCGCGTCCCTGGCAGCGGGCAGGCACCGGCGAGGGGTGGGAGGGGCGGCACTGGCACAGATACGACGCAAGAGGCTGGATGAGAGGCGCCGTTTTTTACTCAGCCGCCGCGCGGTGGAATAAAGATAAGGAGATTTTTAGGAAGAGGAGTAAAATTTTACTCCCTTTCGACGGATAAGGGATTGGCTAGGTTCCGGTTAAGGAGTAAAACCGTATTTTTACTCCTCTAACCAGTTATAAGGGATAGGTTAGAAATGGACTTGATCCACAATGGCCAGCGACTGCTTGATGCACTCCATTTGCGGCCGGAAATATGGCGTTAAGTTAGCTTGATCATCATACAAAGTCATAATATACAGCACGACTAAATAAACTATTGACGTGTAGAAGAAGTTTAATTCGGGACGGAGGCTGTTGTGGTGGTTTACTTTATATTTATAAAACAGGATGAAAGTCTTTTTCGATAATTTAGGGTGGAACGAGTTCTATCTAATAGTTGCATGAGTTTGTATGGATTTAAGATATAATAATTGAGATGTCCGGATGTGAATTACGTTATTTAGGGGTGCCCGATCAGTGCCCACGGACGCGTGCAGGCATGTCCGCGGGCGTTTGAGGGGCCGAATTTGCGCATAGTTACGGTAGATGCTCTTAGGTGACAAATACACAATTATAGAAGAATAATGAGTCTAACATAAATAAATAAACAAGGAAAGCAAGCATCCGTGATTTACGACTTAAATCCAGATGGACAGGCTGCACGGTGAATAGCCTAACCAACGTAGTTATGCTTAGTTCGTCGCAAGGTCTTAATGATCCAATGGCCGGCGGCTGCTTGATGCACTCTATTTGCGGCCAGAAATATGGCGTTCAGTCTGCTTGATCAACATACAAAGTCATAAAATACAGCACCACTGAATAAACTATTGAAGTGTAGAAGAACTTTTTAATTCGGGACGGAACGAGTTCTCTCTAATTAATAAACTAACGATACACGTTTGATTCCAGGAAGGACTGATTATTGACGGGGACCTAATCATGAACTTGTGGCACATGAGAGGAACCTTTTCGTAGGGATATTCCAGGACAGTTCAGAGATGCTTTGCCACCGTGAGGACAAAATGAAAATACGTGTCACAATAACGCGCCAATGGAGTACTGAACTAGCTTTGTGAGCACACTGAAAAGAAAAACAGACTTCGGAGGAGCCGCCGGTGTTCACATTTCAAACATCAAAGAAGACCAACGCGTCATTTTCACGCATCCGCCTCTCGCTCTAGTCCCCACTCCGCCACTATGCTTGTTTTATTAGCCAGCATATGCACTTAGATAGTTCTTGTTTGATCCATTTTTTGTGTACGGTAAGGGCATCTCTCGCAAAGCTCTTATAAGTTATATTTGAGAGATTTTCTTGAAAAAATGGATTAAGGCCCGGAAGTATCTTTCTACACCCGAGCTGAAATGCTCCTAATGCGAACAGTAAATCCAAAAAAGTAGATTTTTTTTATGATTTTGTTTTTTTATCACGCCTTCCACCAATGTTATTTTATGATGAAATTTTTCATGCACAACAAACATTACTTAAAGTATGCCACAAAAAATCAGAACTTTTAAAAATATTTTCCTATTTTTTTATCTTACTGTTCACACCAGGAGTATTTGAGCCCAGGTGTAGAAACTCCACATCTCCTTAAGGCCTATCTAGCAAATCCCCTCTGAGGTGTGTGGGATATCCTTAGCTACGTCCATCTCAACAAACAAACCCTCCTTAACCATGTCTAGATGGGAACCCACAAGATGAGGTTTGCACCTAGTGCTGACTACATCCATCTTGGAACAAAAATTGAGCATGATCCACGAGTTCCCATGTGACCCACAAAGCCCGCTAATGTTACCTTGATTTTTTTCATCCTGAATGCAACTAGACTTCCCTTCTGAGCTAAACCGCCACCTCCCCTGCTCCAACCTGATAGCTACCCTCGGTGACTAGCCTCCATGTCATGTGCCTCCTCCTCCTCCTCCCCATCTTCTCCATCGACCCCACCCACCCTCACCTCAAACGTCACCACTCCACTCTAGCAACACTGTCCGCCTCTCTTTCTTCCCTTGGATCGAACATGAAATCCATGCAGAGGCCGGGGATCCTCCTCCTTTTCTAAAAAAGAATATAGTTGTCCAAATCACACTCTAGACCAGCTCTTCTTATAGAGAAGGGATCTCAATTAAGAGGAGAAGTACAAAGGGCAAAAGCAGAAGTTGAAGGGTCAAACTCCTCTACCGGGAAAGCAAATAGGGACCCTAGGTGCCCAACAAGCGAACAATTTCCTCCTCCAGGATTGTTAGGCTGGTCGTAATGGTAATATCATAGCTAGTATCATGCATGCCAACTAGGCAATTTTGAAGAGGTGTCATAGCATTAAATGAAGAAAGAGAGGATGAAGTATCATATCATGATACCGTATTATAATAAATGCTATGCTACTTTCTGTCATGCATAGCAATAAATAGAGTATCACATGATACTAATATATGATAGTATGCATTAGGGAGGTAGTATCGTACACTAGTATCATATACATGATACTAGCATATGATACTCCCCATTACAACCAGCCTTACTCCACTTCACTTCACATTGATTTGTATCCAGGCTCATCCGTGGTCCGCCACCATGTTACCAATCCACTCCATTGTTGCTCACTCCACTTCTCATCAATTTGGCCATCACCATAAATTGTATTGTTCAACTAGAATATTTATGTCATTTTCTCTCTTAAGAGCATCTCCAGCCGTTGTGAGTTTCCCCAGTAGTTGGAGCCCCCAGGCGCGCCCCGTCGCTCGCCAGCCTGGCCGCCTCACTGGCTCGTCATGCCAGCCGCCGCGTCCACCCTGTGCTAGCTCGCTCACCCACCGCTACAGCGCTCGTCGCGCGCGCCCACATGCCCGCGTCCGTGCCCGCTCGCCTGTTGGCCGCCCCGCTACCCGCCCTGCCGCGCCCGTGGCCGACAGCCGCGCACGCGCCCGAGCCGGCTTGCCGCTCGCCGCCAAGCTCGCCTATGCCTGCGACACGCCCGCGCACCAACCAAGCTACGAAACGAAGCAAGTGCCGGCCACGAGAGTTCAGCCAGGAGGAAGTCATTGTTGCCAATCAACCGATCTTGGGTCAGCTCAGAACACTCGGAGTCATCTGCGGCAGAGATGGGTTCGATGGGGCCTATCGCCGGGAAGCCGCACGCGGTGTGCCTGCAGTACCCGGCGCAGGGGCGCATCATGCCGATGCTCAATGTGGCCAAGCTGCTCCACGCCCGAGGCTTCAACGTGAGTACAACCACGTGTAAGTGCATCCAGTGCCCCTTAGTGATTTTGGTGTATTGAAGACTTATAGATTAAGGAACTAATGCGTTTGTGAGTATACACAGGTCTATAAGTCTATGAGGAGTTTGAATTTTACAGAGAAAGTCGACCCCTGAAAATGAAGTTCTTCGACTGAAGACTTTGGATTTCTGAAGACTTTCTGAAGACTTTGAAAGTGAAGAAATTGGTGTGACCTTGAAGACTTGGTATTCATTCGAGGAATATGAAGCGTGAAGACTTTTGTTTTTGTAGTTTCACTTTCTCTTTCTCGAGTCATAGGAAACACCGTACTGTTAAAGGGGGTCGAGGAAATACTAAGAAAAAATTTCCATGTGATGCTAAACTAAAAATCCTACACCTACCAATCCCTTCGAATGAAGCCATTGGAAATCTCATACAGTCCAGTCATATTCTTCAGTGACAGAGACGATGTTCTTCTGGTCTCTAAGGAATTTGTTCTGACTGAGGAGTTAGGAATTCGCCAGTGCGGATTGCCTACACAGTGAGGAACATGATAGCCCTGAGGATTTTGCTACTCAAAATTCCGACCGTTGCTGTGCTATGCACCAGCTGTCCCAAAATATCTATCCACCTAACGGTCATATCATTAAAGGGCATTTATTTCTTATCATGTCGGGCTGCTCCCTAGGCTATATATAGCCGCCCCTACAACCACTAGCTGGTTGGCTGCTCCGAGAGAAACTGACACTTGTCATTTGAGAGCAACCCATCCTCCGAGGATTTTGAGCGAAAATCATCAAATGAGGAAAAACCCAAACCCAAACACCTACAAACCCCAAGTGATTGAGCATCACTGAAGAGATTGATCTGCGTGGATCCGACGCTTGTTACCTTTGAAGACTGTGCTTCTTCCAGACGGTTAGGCGTCATGGTCTAGAGCATCCAAGAGGAATTGTGGATCGCCGAGTGACCAAGTTTGTGAAGGTTTGGAAGTCGCCTGAAGACTTACCACGAGTGATTGGGCGAGGTCTGTGTGACCTTAGCTCAAGGAGAATACAGTGAGGACTTGGTGTCCTGAGCTGCGTGTTCAGGACTGGGTGTCCGGGACTATGTGTCCTCGAGTTTAAATACTTAGCCGCTCCAACCAGATGTACAACTGAGACAGCAGTTGGAACTGGTCTACCAAATCATTGTCTTCACCAAGCTTACTGGTTCTATTTCCTCAACTCTTTCATTTCCTCATAACTGTGTTGTGTGCTTATTCATATCTGTGCTTGAAGACTTTGACTGAAGATTTTCTCAATTTCCTTAGTTCAATCTCTTCAGTCTGTTTGTCTTCATCCTGTGTTATCATGTGCTTACGCTTCCTGTACTCTGTGCCTGTCTTCATTTCATCATGATGACTATGCTTATGTTCTGTTATGTTTTCTTTTGAGTACTTATTATGCTGCTAGTAGTTCTTCGCCAAGGAATTTCCTCACCGGCAAATTCCTCAGTGAAGAATTTCATAAAAATCGCCTATTCACCCCCCTCTAGTCGATATAACACACTTTCAATTGGTATCAGAGCAAGGTACTCCCTTGTTTTGTGTGATTTTGGTTTAACCGCCTGGAATTTTAGTTATGTCGACCGCAGGTATGAAGAAAGTGACATGCCCCATCTTTGACGGTCACGAGTATCCCAAGTGGAAGGCCCTGATGAAGAAACGCCTCATGGCGATGAACAACGAGCTGTGGACCGTCATTGAGATTGGTCTGACCGATCTGTGCAAGACGGCGGAAGCAGATGACATTCGCAAGTACACTCTTCTCAACCTCACGGCGAAGGACGTCATCTGCTCCTGTCTGTCTCAAAATCAGTTCAGGAATATCATGCATCTCGATCATGCGAAGCTTATCTGGGACCGTCTCTCTGAGGTCTATGAAGGTCATCGTACCTGTCATGATCCTTGGTTTGAGTACTTCAAGGAATCTCTCAAAGCGATGACATTTGAACCAGAATCATCATCTTCTGCATCATGCCTTATGGCAAAAGATGCTAAGGTAACTGAATGCTACCTATCTGAGTCTAGTGATGATGAATCTGGTGATGAATTTGGACCCAGCTATGTCAAACTTGCTTCCCTTGCCACTAAACAACAAAGAGATTTGGAAAAAGTTCAATACATGCTAAATAAGAGCGATGATATGTTGGGTGAAGAAACGGATCAGTCAAAAGCTTTGGTTGAAAGTCTTCAGAGACTTCATACTAAGTATGACACCCTTCAAGATCATCATGACACTCTCTTATCTGATCATCAGAAGCTTTCTTATGAATTTTTTCAAAGAAAGCAAGACCTTGAGAAGCTAAGAGTGAGTTATGAAGATCTTCAGAAGGAGCGCGATTCATTACTTGCTCAACAAATTAGCGCTTCTCAGGAAGAATTTGTTCCTCCTTGTTTGAAATGCATTGAACGTGAATCTGCTAATTCTTCACCTGAATGTTCAAATGCTGCTAATGTTTCAAATTCTTCACATACCTCTGCTATCACTAATTCCTCATCTGAGGACATTGCTAGTATCACTGACGATGCAGGGCTAAAGGAATTGTACATGACAGGCATGTACAAAAGCCTCAAAGGGCATCAGACTCTTTGTGATGTGCTTAAAAAGCAGATCCTCAACATGAACCCTAGGAAAGAGGGTATTGCCTTTGAGAGGAAACTCAATGCTGATAGTACATATTGGAAGCCTGAGCAGTACCCCAAAACTACATGGGTTGCTGCAAAGGGACCTCCAGTTGATCCATCTAATTTATATGGATTTTCATGTGAATCTCCTTGTTCTGATGATGAGTCATTTGACTCCAACTATAAACTGTTCAAAAATCAGAATGGTGAAGTATTTGCTAGATATGTTGACACTAACTGCAGGAACGGTCCCCTATGAAAAAATCTGGGTTCCCAAAAGATGCCTTGAAAATCTTCAGGTGAATGTCATCATGACGCCACCTGTGAAGAATAGGAACCCCAGATCAAATTCTTCATATGGATCCAAGTCCTCATACGGACCAAACTCCTCACATGGATCATATTCCTTAAAAGGATCAAAGTCCTCATATGAACATCATCGTGCTAACCCGTGTGTTTCGCAGGGAAGATCTAAGGATTATGGATATGTGCATTATTCTTCAAATCATTATGTTCATAAGTCCTCGAAGAATTTCTCTGCTTACTCTTATGCTTACTCTAACCCCTCTTATGTGAAACGAAATGTACTGGCTTCTATGCCATCCTTCTCGTATGGAGCTTGCAGAATGATGAACTCTTTGCCACCCCTTCAGATGTGGGTGGTGAAGAAAAAGAACTATTCTCTTCTGCAGGGTCAGGTCTCCAGACGTACGTAATCGTCTGAAGAATTTGCTGGAGACCTGAGCATGTCTGAAAGGACGCAGGCTAATCATGAAGAAATGAACTTTCATTTCTCACGTCCTCATATTGCTTTATCTGTTCTTTTGCTTTATGAAATTGATCTGATGAATTAATGTCATATTCTTCACTGACGAAGTATATGAGTTTGTAAGTTGCACTAATTCATCTGCAGGATGATCAACCCAAAGCCACTGAGTGGGTCCTCGATAGTGGATGTACAAATCACATGACTGGTGACAAGAATCTATTGATGGATGCTCCATTATCTCCGTCGCATCTGAAGCATATCATCTTTGCCGACAAAGGCAAAAGTCAGGTATTAGGTCTAGGTAAGGTTGCGATCACAAAGGATCGACACATGGACAAAGTCATGCTTGTCGAGTCCCTAGGATACAACCTCATGTATGTCTCAATGCTTTGCGATCTCGATATGGTTGTTGTCTTTGGCAAGTACCATTGTGTTGTGGTTATGGAAGCTGACAATTCCAAAGTCTTCGAAGGCTTTAGGAGAGGAGACCTGTATATTGTTGATTTGTCTGCAGGACCACAACCCACCGTGTGCCTACTTGCAAAAGCTTCAGAAGGCTGGCTCTGGCATCGACGACTTGGTCATGCAGGCATGAGGAATTTGCACACGCTTGCGAAAAAGAAGCATGTCATCGGCATCAAGAATGTCAAATTCCTCAAGGATCACCTATGCGGAGCCTGTGAAGCTGGGAAAATGACAAAGGCTAAGCATCCAGCGAAGACTATCATGACCACTACTCGTCCATTTGAATTGCTTCACATGGATCTCTTTGGTCCTAATCATTATTCTGCTGTTTCAAATGATGCATCTCAATATGGCTTTGTTATTATTGATGATTACTCTCGATACACATGGGTACACATTCTTACTTACAAACATGAAGTGCAGGAAGTCTTCAAACGATTTTCCTCGAGGGCTTCAACCAACTTTGGTGTGAATATTAAGCACATCAGAAGTGACAATGGAACTGAGTTCAAGAATTCTGGTCTAGATGACTATCTTGATGAACTTGGTATTACTCATGAGTTATCTGCTCCTTTTACTCCTCAGCAGAATGGCGTCGTGGAGCGCAAGAACAGGACTCTTGCTGAGATGGCTCACACTATGCTTGATGAATACAAAACGCCTCGTCGGTTCTGGATTGAGGCAATTGATACTGCGTGCCACATCATCAACAGAATATATCTTCACAAATTCTTCAAGAAGACTGCCTATGAACTCCTCACTGATAAGAAACCCAATGTAAGTTATTTCAAAGTCTTCGGTGCTAAATGTTGGATTAGAGATCCTCATCACAACTCAAAATTTGCACCGAAAGCACATGAAGGTTTTATGCTTGGTTACGGAAAGGACTCGCACACCTACAGACACTACTAGGGAAAAGGCTAGCAGCAGCGCGGGTTTTAGACCTATCAGTAGCGCGGGGTGGTGCACTACTGATAAGGCGCTACAGCTAACGAATAGCAGTAGCGTGCCTCCACCCACGCTACGGCTAAATCGACTTAGTAGCAGCGAGTTCCAGGAGGAGCGCTGCTGGTAATTAGTAGTAGCGCTTCTCTCTGCCCGTGTTGCTACTATTATTTTGTATTTTATTTCTTTTTTATTTCATGTTGTATTCGTACACCTTTACACAAATTTTCATACAACAGGAATTTACAAATTGTTTTTACATCATAATGAGTTATTACATCACGGGGTGAAAGAACCGTGTGGACTAGTTTCAAGTGGACGGACATCCACTTGAAACTAATCCGCGGTTCTTTCACCCAATGATATAATAAATATCATCATCATCATCATATCATTAACAACTTATCATCATCATCATCATCATATCATTGGTCACTAGTCATAATCACAAGTACTCCTCACATCTTCAACTCTAACACATTGTATCACATAATAAACATATTGTACCTCATAGGACCTACTACATTCTCTTAGGACCTACTATATTCTCTAAGGTAAAATAGCAAAAAGAAGATAGCCCCTCGCTCTCCATTATGGAGAATGCAGATTATCCTGTCTCCAATTCTTGCCTTTCGCTTAATGTTGCTTCCAAGAACCTCCTTACGAATGTCCAAACATTTTTTCCACTCTTTGATTAGCATGTGTTCACCGGTTTCAGAAATTCGATATGCACAGGTGAGATCTGTAGGATGACCTGGCTGTAGGTTCAGAACTTCAAGGCGACCATTGTAATACATCAGATGAGGCACACAATCCATCGGGATTTTCTGTTGAAAAACATAGTAATAACTTCGTAGTTAGCAATGATGTACTAGTTTTAGAAGTATGCAAAAGATGCACGGATATCGTAATAGTAAAATATCTTACCAGGGTATCTCCATAGAAGTTATCGTGGTTCAACACGTGCACTAGTGGCACGTATTCACCATAATTTGGAGGAGTTTGATAATAGGTATTGTAATTCTCAAAAAAAGTACAATAAGCAATCAGTTGATTTTTCTCCTTATAAGTTAATTCGGAGCCATCAGTGTAGTGGGTTTTGTCTACCATCTTCTACACATTCTTTGAAGATTCAAAATAAGTTGTCAATGAAAATAAGTTGTCAACTATTTTGAAATAAACAATATAAATTAGTTAATAACTATGTTTGAGAAACTCACATTGCGGTAGAATCGGAAGCGTATCAACAAGGACCCAAATGTCCATATTGTCTTGCTCGATGTCAGGATCACCAAGATCCATGCTGACAATCATACCCTCATAAAAACCATACATTTTGCAAAGTGCTTTCCAATTTTGGCAACCAAAATGGGTTACGCTCTGAGAATTGTACATATTTACTTCAAAATCGATATCATGATGGGTCCTAGGTGTATTTTCTTTGTTTGAAAATTTTCATGGTCTTCAAAACCCATCATCTCCAAGACATAACGTCTTGCATGGCATGGGATAATCTAGTCGAATTATAAAAGATGAAAATTAGACGTTGAAATAGTTGAAGTCATGCTTAATTACGAAAAAAAACACTTGTCGTTGTTGCGTACCGTTTCAACATCGAAGGTCTCCTCGAGCTTAATGCTGAAGCGCCGATCTTCATCCAGCTGAACGAACCTGTCGCACATACCTCGATCATCGTGGCACCAACTGCACTCCCCCGGGAGACTGTCGTCGTCCGAGTACGATATTTCCTACGTTCATAATTCAAAGATTAAACTTGTACATATTCTAGCACAAGTCATGCCAGAATTCACGGAAAAATCCGGCATGACCTTTGCTAAAAAGGACATATCGAGCGCCTGAAATTTGCCGGAACAGAAATTAATCAACACTCCGGCAAAACATAGGCCACTCGGAAGTGTAACCAAAACATGAAATAATTGCTTAAACTAAAAAATAACACCAAATATGGCATGTTCGACTAGTTCTATTAATTCAACTAGTTCTTACTAAATATAAACTTAGTATAAAAAGAAAAAAACTAGTTCTTTCTAAAAATGAAGTAGTTCAATTAGTTATTAATTTACTTACTATACTAGTTCAACTAAAACTTAACTAGTTCAACTAAAAGTAAACTAGTCCTATTAATTCAACTAGTTGTTACTAAATATAAACTTACTATAAATAAAAAGAAACTAGCACATCTACTACTACTAATTAACATCTAACTACTACATCTACTACTAATTAACATGTACTACTGCTAATTATACAACTAGTTTACCATCACTACTAGTAATTAATATCCACTACTTCTAAAAATCATTATCTATGAACCCTAAATTAACATCTACTACTACTACTAAAATCATTTACTAACTAAGCAAAGAGAGAGGGGGTTGGGGAGGGGTGGGGGGCTTACAGAGGGAGAGACGGTGGCGGGGAGGTGCTCGGCGACGGAGGGGCGGCGAGGGCGGGCTCGGGATCAGGAGGGCGGCGGTCCTGGGCGGCGGGCTCGGTGGGCTCGGTCGAGGGCGGCGGTGAGGTCGAGGGCGGCGACAGTGTGGTCGAGAGCGGCGGCGGTGAGGTTGAGGGCAGGCGGCGGCGGTGAGGGCGCAGGCGCGCTCGGGCTCGAGCGGCAGCGACAGGGAGTAGGGGAACAGGCCGGTGGGGGGGAAAGGAGGACTTAGCGAAATTTTGATGCGGGGGGTGGTTAACTCGAACTAGCAGTAGCGCACGTACAGAAAACGTGCTATAGCTAACTTATCTACATCGCGTTTTAGGGAAAACCGCTACTGCTAATGGAAGCAGTTATTTCTTTTGTTTAGTAAAAACATCAAAAATATACATTGGTCATCATTGATCTTTTTATGTATAATCTAAATAGTCAACATGAATCCTCATTGTACCTGTATAGGTACAGGCGAGGATTCATATTGCAACCACAAATCATACACATATAGTTCAATGAAGACCAAGTGCTCGAGATAGGTTGAGAAGCAACATATTTAAGGTGGTAAACACCTTGTTCGCTTAGCAGTATGGGACTAAACTTAATTAGTTGCGGTCATACTTAGCAGCAGTGAGTTTTGAGCAAAACCGCTGCTACTAATTTCTTTAGCAGTAGCGCGTCCACGGGAAGGGCTCTACTACTATATCTAGCCTGGAGGCAACACCGTGGCAATTATAGTAGTAGCGCTCTTTCCACCTAGAGCGCTACTGCTACTCAGTCATTAGCAGCGCTCTTTTCTAAAGCTCGTTGCTGCTAATTAGCAGTAGCGTCTGTTTTTAGACCGCGCTGCTGCTAAGATTCTGTGTATAAGGTTTTCCCTAGTAGTGAGAGTCTTCAACAACGTTCTTCACAAGGTTGTTGAAACTGTAGATGTGCGGTTCGATGAAACTAATGGCTCACAAAGAGAGCACCTACCTACTATGATAGATGAACCAGCACCTGAGGAAACTATCAAGTTCAAGGCTACTGAGGATGTCATTCCTACTGAAGAATCTGCTGAAGAATTCATTACAGAACATGAAGAACGTCGAGCTAATGCACCTGAAGAAAATATTGAAGAAAATGGTGCTGAAGAGAATGCTGATCAAATTCCTCAACGACAACCAGCTCATCCTCGCATTGCAAAAGAAGTGCAAGTTGAAAAGATCATCACTGACATCAAAGCGCCAGGTCCTCTCACACGCTCAAAAGCTTCACATTTATCTAACTTTTGTGGGCACTATGCTTTTGTCTCTATCACAGAGCCCACTAAGCTAGATGAAGCATTTCTGGAGCCTGAGTGGATTCAGGCCATGCAAGAAGAATTACATCAGTTTGAGCTCAACAATGTCTGGGAACTGGTCAAACGTCCAGATCCTCGCAAGCACAATATCATTGGCACAAAGTGGATCTACCGCAACAAGCAAGATGAAAATGGCCTTGTGGTGAGGAATAAGGCACGGCTCGTAGATCAAGGCTACACACAGGTTGAAGGAATTGATTTCGATGAAACTTTTGCACTTGTTGCTAGACTTGAGCTATTTGCATATTACTTGCTTATGCTAACCATCATGATATCACTTTATATCAAATGGATGTGAAAAGTGCATTCCTCAATGGTAAGCTCGAGGAAGAAGTATATGTTGCTCAACCCCCAGGTTTTGAAGATCCAAAGAATCCTGACAAAGTCTTCAGACTCAACAAGGCCCTCTATGGCCTCAAGCAGGCCCCACGGGCGTGGTATGATACCTTGAAGAAATTCTTCATGAAGAAAGACTTCAAACCCGGTTCACTCGACCCTACTCTTTTCACTAAATCTTATGATGGTGAATTGTTTGTGTGCAAAATATATGTTGATGATATTATCTTTGGCTGTACTGACCAACGTTATAGTGATGAATTTGCCTATATGATGAGTGAAGAATATCAAATGTCTATGATGGGAGAGTTGAAATTCTTCTTAGGTCTTCAAATTCGTCAACAATGCAATGGCATATTCATATCTCAGGAGAAATACCTCAAGGATGTACTGAGGAAATTCGGCATGCAAGATTGCAAAGGTGTCAAAATTCCTATGCCCACAAATGGCCATCTGTGCACTGATGAAAATGGTATCGACTTCGATCATAAGGTATACCGCTCCATGATTGGCTCTTTATTGTACTTATGTGCATCTAGGCCAGATATAATGCTTAGTGTTTGCATGTGTGCCCGATTTCAAGCTACACCGAAGGAATCACACCATAAGGCTGTGAAGCATATTCTTCGATATCTAGCCCACACACCAACACTTGGATTATGGTACCCCAAGGGCTCGGCTTTTGATCTCATTGGCTATTTTGACTCTGACTATGCTGGTGATCGTGTGGACTGCAAGTCAACATCTGGTACATGTCATTTCCTCGGACGATCTTTGGTCTATTGGTCCTCGAAGAAACAGAACTGCGTATCACTATCTACTGCTGAAGCTGAGTACATTGCCGCTGGTTCTTGCTGTGCTCAATTGCTATGGATGAAGCAAACTCTCAAGGACTACGGCGTCAACATGAAGAATGTGCCTCTCTTCTGTGACAATGAGAGTGCCATCAAGATTGCTCACAACCCAGTTCATCACTCGAAGACTAAGCATATTCAGATTCTTCATCATTTTCTTCGTGATCATGTGTTGAAGGGCGACATCTCTATTGAGCATGTGAAGACTGAAGAACAGCTAGCCGATATGTTCACAAAGCCCTTGGGTGAGAAGAGATTTAGCAAGTTGCGGTGTGAGCTAAATATCCTAGAATCTTCGAATGTTCTTTGAAAAGGACAGTCATCCTAACACTTATGCAAAATTGATGACTTAGATGTGCAACACATGAAGAAACGCTTTTCTTCAATCAATGAAGAATAACACTCTAAGTGTGAAGAAATTAACGAAGAATTGATTCTCGGAACACTACGATAGTTGTATGCGGTGTCTGAAATCATCATTCTTATACGGTGGGTCACGCCACCACCAAAAGTTGAAATTCCTCAGTTGTTCATATTCTTCAACTTTGCATTGTCTTCACTGTTTCCGTCGTTTTTTTCATTGGCTATATATATATATATATGAGTTTATGTCTACATCATTCACTTATTGCTAATTCTTCAAGTTGGTTTTTCTGCTAAGTGAATGTGATCGGACCCTTTCCCCCTCTATGCTATACTCAACCCAATCTGTTCACAAATTATTCATGTGTGTTCTATTTGAAACTCGTTCAAAGTCTTCACTGTGTCCTTGTCAGCTGAAGAAATTGCGAACGGAACTTTAAAACCTATATTATCTAAATTTTCGGCTTCGTCGCTTAAACCGTTCCGCATCCCACGATACACTTATCATTTGACCCACGATCGCACACGATCTCCACCTCTCAGTACGTGGGTGACACATGTCAAGCGAATGAGAAGGGTCAGGGGCACGTTCGTCCAATTTCTTCGGGCGAATAGTTTTTCACCGTGGCTATAAATACCCCTCTTCCCCTTCCTCACTTCTTTTACTCCGCTCGACCTCTCTCCAGCTCGAGCTTCTCAAACCCTAGCGCCGTCGCTACTTCATCGTCGCCGGTGAGGAAGAGCTTCACTGCCTCGACCTCGTCGCCACCGTACTCGCGCCGGCCGCGGAAATCTTCACTCCGCCGCCGCCGTAGCCGTCGTCCTTTGCCGAGTTAGGGCGTGGAAGATCTACACACACGAACTTCACCTCTCCACCTCACTGTTCGTCGTGTTCTTCATCCAGGGTAATTAAAAGTTACTTTTACTGCCCTCGTTGATTCGAATGATTATCTACAAAATCTTCAAAGGTGTTTTTCTTCATATCTTCACACACTAAAACACCTCTCATATCATCTGTTCTTGATTCGTTTCTCTAAGATATGTTTTTTTAAGATTCCTCAAATGTGTGGATTTTTGATCTACACATCTCTGGAACCTAAGACAAAGAACGCTTAGTGAAATTCTTCAAGACTCATCTGGTCAAATTCCTCAAACTTGTTCTTTTTACAAAACCTTCTGAGAACGCATATGACCTCTCCAAATTCCTCGCAACTATACTCTATTCACAGGTACTCATGTCAGCTGCTGAATCACTAGGTTCTCATCAACTTAACTCATTTGCAGCGTTCCTCGAAGAAAAGTTGCATACTTCTTCAGAGAATTCAATTGTTCAAATTCCTCAACTGAAGAAAATGGCTGACGGTAAGAAGCCACAGAAAGGAGGAAAGAGGGCTGAGGTCAACACAGCGTTTGAAATCCCTGATGACATATACAAGGATTACTGCACTCCTGATGAGGCCAAGTTTGTAAAAGAGGACAAAAATCAGCGCAAGGTGCGCATACAGAGGATAGAAAGGAGATGGGCAAGAGAGTGGAGGGAGTACAAGTATGTTACTCCTAAGTACATGAAGAAATTCACACTCAATCCTCCATGCCCAAGACCTCCATTGGCACCTGGCCAAGAAGCAGATCCCACCAGCCTCAAGCGCGGTGAGGACTATCCTGATGAATGGCCAAGCGCCAAGCCAAGTTGGCTAAGCAAGCCAGAGAAGCAGTGAGGAAATTCAATGAAGACTCTGCTGCTGCTGCTGCCTCTGCTGAGGCCTCTGCTGTCAAGCCGAAGAAGGCTATGTCAAAGAAGCCTGCGCGCAAGCCAAATGCTTCACCAATAGTGCCCTCAAGGCCAAGTTCCTCAGCAATGCCCTCACGGCCAGAATCCTCAAAGCCCTCACGGCCAATTCCTCATGCTGCTCCTGCTCCTCCAAAGTCCTCAGCTCCTCCGCCAAAGTCTTCGGCCGCTCCGACAAAGTCCTCTGCACCTGTGCATTTCGCCATGTGTCAAAGGACCACGGGCGTATCAATTGCCTCAGGAGCTTCAGCTAGTTCCTCGGCTGCACCAAATTCCTCAATGGGACCCTCTCTACTGAAGACAAAGGCCACTGCTGGACGAGGTCCTCGCCCTAGTCCTCAGAAGAAGCAAGTCGCCTTCCAAGTGCCGTCTGAAGAAGACGAAGCTGATGATGATGAACTTGCTGAAATCATCAGAGATAGGCAACTCAGGGCCGCTAGAGCCAAGGGAACAAATGTGCCACTGCTTTTGGATCCCAAGTTGATCCTCGAATACATTGATGTTTGTTGGGGAACGTAGTAATTTCAAAATTTTCCTACGCACAAGCAAGATCATGGTGATGCATAGCAACGAGAGGGGAGAGTGTGATCTACGTACCCTTGTAGATCGACAACGGAAGCGTTTGGTTGATGTAGTCGTACGTCTCCACGGCCCGACTGATCAAGCACCGAAACTACGACACCTCCGAGTTCTAGCACACGTTCAGCTCGATGACGATCCCCGGACTCCGATCCAGCAAAGTGTCGGGGAAGAGTTCCGTCAGCACGATGGCGTGGTGACGATCTTGATGTACTACTGCTGTAGGGCTTCGCCTAAGCACCGCTACTATATTATCGAGGACTATGGTGGCTGGGGCGCCGCACACGGCTAAGGAATAGATCACGTGGATCAACTTGTATGTCTCTGGGGTGTCCCTGCCTCCGTATATAAAGGACTAAAGGGGGGGAGGCGGCCGGCCAAGGAGGGCGCGCCAGGAGAATCCTACTCCCTCTGGGAGTAGGATTCCCCCCCCCCCCAATCCTAGTTGGAATAGGATTCGCGGAGGGAGGGAAAGAGAGAGAGGGGCCGGCCCCCTCTCCTTGTCCTATTCGGACCAAGGGAGGGGAGGGGCGCGCGGCCCATGTAGGGCTGCCTCTTCTCTTTTCCACTAAGGCCCATCATGGCCCATTTAGCTCCCGGGGGGTTCCGGTAACCTCCCGGTACTCCGGTAAAATCCCGATTTCTCCCGGAACACTTCCGGTATCCAAACATAGGCTTCCAATATATCAATCTTTATGTCTCAACCATTTCGAGACTCCTCGTCATGTCCGTGATCACATCCGGGACTCCGAACAAACTTCGGTACATCAAAATGCATAAACTCATAATATAACTGTCATCGTAACCTTAAGCGTGCGGACCCTACAGGTTCGAGAACAATGTAGACATGACCGAGACACGTCTCCGGTCAATAACCAATAGCGAGACCTGGATGCCCATATTGGCTCCTACATATTCTACGAAGATCTTTATCGGTCAGACCGCATAACAACATACGTTGTTCCCTTTGTCATCGGTATGTTACTTGCCTGAGATTCGATCGTCGGTATCCAATACCTAGTTCAATCTCGTTACCGGCAAGTCTCTTTACTCGTTCCGTAATACATCATCCCGCAACTAACTCATTAGTTGCAATGCTTGCAAGGCTTAAGTGATGTGCATTACCGAGGGGGCCCAGAGATACCTCTCCGACGATCGGAGTGACAAATCCCAATCTTGAAATACACCAACCCAACATGTACCTTTGGAGACACCTGTAGAGCACCTTTATAATCACCCAGTTACGTTGTGACGTTTGGTAGCACACAAAGTGTTCCTCCGGCACACGGGAGTTGCATAATCTCATAGTCATAGGAACATGTATAAGTCATGAAGAAAGCAATAGCAACATACTAAACGATCGGGTGCTAAGCTAATGGAATGGGTCATGTCAATCAGATCATTCAACTAATGATGTGATCCCATTAATCAAATAACAACTCTTTGTCCATGGTTAGGAAACATAACCATCTTTGATTAACGAGCTAGTCAAGTAGAGGCATACTAGTGACACTTTGTTTGTCTATGTATTCACACATGTATTATGTTTCCGGTTAATACAATTCTAGCATGAATAATAAACATTTATCATGATATAAGGAAATAAATAATAACTTTATTATTGCCTCTAGGGCATATTTCCTTCAGTCTCCCACTTGCACTAGAGTCAATAATCTAGATCACATCACCATGTGATTAACTTCGATAGTTCACATCATCATGTGATTAACACCCATAGTTCACATCGCCATGTGACCAATACCCAAAGGGTTTACTAGATTCAGTAATCTAGTTCACATTGCTATGTGATTAACACCCAAAGAGTACTAAGGTGTGATCATGTTTTGCTTGTGAGAGAACTTAGTCAACGGGTCTGCCACATTCAGATCCGCATGTATTTTGCAAATTTCTATGTCAACAATGCTCTGCTTGGAGCTACTCTAGCTAATTGCTCCCACTTTCAATATGTATCTAGACCGAGACTTAGTGTCGTCTAGATCAGTGTCAAAAACTTGCATCGACGTAACCCTTTACGACGAACCTTTTTTGTCACGTCCATAATCGAGAAACATATCCTTATTTCACTAAGGATAATTCTGACCGCTGTCCAGTGATCTACTCATAGATCACTATTGTACTCCCTTGCCAAATCAGTGCAGGGTATACAATAGATCTGGTACACAGCATGACATACTTTATAGAACCTATGGCCAAGGCATAGGGAATGACTTTCATTCTCTTTCTATCTTCTGCCGTGGTCGGGCTTTGAGTCTTACTCAACTTCACACCTTGTAATACAGGCAAGAACTCTTTCTTTGACTGCTCCATTTTGAATTACTTCAAAATCTTGTCAAGGTATGTACTCATTGGAAAAACTTATCAAGCGTCTTGATCTATCTCTATAGATCTTGAAGCTCAATATGTAAGCAGCTTCACCGAAGTCTTTCTTTGAAAAACTCCTTTCAAACACTCCTTTATGCTTTATAGAATAATTCTACATTATTTCCGATCAACAATATGTCATTCACATATACTTATCAGAAATGTCGTAGTGCTCCCACTCACTTTCTTGCAAATACAGGCTTCACCGCAAGTCTGTATAAAACTATATGCTTTGATCAACTCATCAAAGCGTATATTCCAACTCCGAGATGCTTGCACCAGTTCATAGATGGATCGCTGGAGCTTGCACATTTTGTTAGTACCTTTCGGATTGACAAAACCTTCTAGTTGCATCGTATACAAATCTTCTTCAATAAATCCATTAAGGAATTCAGTTTTGTTTATCCATTTGCCATATTTCATAAAATGCGGCAATTGCTAACATGATTCGGACAGACTTAAGCATAGATACGAGTGAGAATCTCTCATCGTAGTCAACACCTTGAACTTGTCGAAAAACCTTTTGCGACAATTCTAGCTTTGTAGATAATAACACTACTATCAGCGTCCGTCTTCCTCTTGAAGATCCATTTATTTTTATGGCTTGCTGATCATCGGGCAAATCCATCAAAGTCCATACTTTGTTCTCATACATGGATCATATCTCAGATTTCATGGCCTCAAACCATTTCGCGGAATCTGGGCTCATCATCGCTTCCTCATAGTTCGCAAGTTCATCATGGTCTAGTAACATGACTTCCAGAACAGGATTACTGTACCACTCTGGTGCGGATCTTACTCTGGTTTACCTACGAGATTCGGTAGTAACTTGATCTGAAGTTACATGATCATCATCATTATCTTCCTCACTAATTGGTGTAGTAGTCACAAGAACAGATTTCTGTGATGAACTACTTTCCAATAAGGGAGAAGGTACAATTACCTTATCAAGTTTTCTACTTTCCTCCCACTCACTTCTTTCGAGAGAAACTCCTTCTCTAGAAAGTTTCCGAATTTAGCAACAAAAGTCTTGCCTTCGGATCTGTGATAGAAGGTGTATCCAATAGTTTCCTTTGGATATCCTATGAAGACACATTTCTCCGATTTGGGTTTGAGCTTATCAGGTTGAAACTTTTTCACATAAGCATTGCAACCTCAAACTTCAAGAAACAACAGCTTAGGTTTCTTGCCAAACCATAGTTCATACGGTGTCGTCTCAACGGATTTAGATGGTGCCCTACTTAACGTGAATGCAGCTGTCTCTAATGCATAACCCCAAAACGATAGTGGTAGATCGGTAAGAGACATCATAGATCGCACCATATCTAATAAAGTACGGTTATGACATTCGGACACACCATTACATTGTGGTGTTCCAGGTGGCGTGAGTAGTGAAACTATTTCACATTGTTTTTAACTGAAAGCCAAACTTGTAACTCAAATACTCTTCTCTACGATCAGATCGTAGAAACTTTATTTTCTTGTTACGATGATTTTTCACTTCACTCTGAAATTCTTTGAACTTTTCAGATGTTTTAGACTTATGTTTCATCAAGTACATATAGTCATATCTGCTCAAATCATCTGTGAAGATCAGAAAATAATGATACCTGTCGCGAGCCTCAATATTCATCGGACCACATACATCAGTATGTATGATTTCCAACAAATCTGTTGCTCGCTCCATTGTTCCGAAGAACGGAGTCTTAGTCATCTTGCCCATGAGGCATGGTTCGCAAGCATCAACTGATTCATAATCAAGTGATTCCAAAAGCCCATCAGCATGGAGTTTCTTCATGCGCTTTACACCAATATGACCTAAACGGCAGTGCCACAAATAAGTTGCACTATCATTATTAACTTTGCATCTTTTGGTTTCAATATTATGATTATGTGTATCACTACGATCGAGATCCAATGAACTATTTTCATTGGGTGTGTAACCATATAAGGTTTTATTCATGTAAACAGAACAACAATTTATTCTTTTACTTAAATGAATAACCGTATTACAATAAACATGATCAAATCATATTCATGCTGAACGCAAACACCAAATAACACTTATTTAGTTTCAACACTAATCCCGAAATTATAGGGAGTGTGCGATGATGATCATATCAATCTTGGAACCACTTCCAACACACATCGTCACTTCACCCTTAACTAGTCTCTGTTTATTCTGCAACTCCCGTTTCGAGTTACTAATCTTAGCAACTGAACTAGTATCAAATACTGAGGGGTTGCTATAAACACTAGTAAAGTACACATCAATAAGATGTATATCAAATATACTTATGTTCACTTTGCCATCCTTCTTATCCGCCAATCACTTGGGGTAGTTCCGCTTCTAGTGACCAGTCCCTTTGCAGTAGAAGCACTTAGTCTCAGGCTTAGGACCAGACTTGGGCTTCTTCACTTGAGCAGCAACTTGCTTGCCGTTCTTCTTGAAGTTCCCCTTCTTCCCTTTGCCCTTTTCTTGAAACTAGTGGTCTTGTTAACCATCAACACTTGATGTTTTTCTTGATTTCTACCTTCGTCGATTTCAGCATCACGAAGAGCTTGGGAATTATTTTTTTCATCCCTTGCATATTATAGTTCATCACGAAGTTCTACTAACTTGGTGATGGTGACTAGAGAATTCTGTCAATCACTATCTTATCTGGAAGATTAACTCCCACTTGATTCAAGCGATTGTAGTACTCAGACAATCTGGGCACATGCTCACTAGTTGAGCGATTCTCCTCCATCTTTTAGCTATAGAACTTGTTGGAGACTTCATATCTCTCAACTCAGGTATTTGCTTGAAATATTAACTTCAACTCCTGGAACATCTCATATGCTCCATGACGTTCAAAACGTCTTTGAAGTCCCGATTCTAAGCCATTAAGCATGGTGCACTAAACTATCAAGTAGTCATCATATTGAGCTAGCCAAACGTTCATAACGTCTGCATCTGCTCCTGCAATAAGTCTGTCACCTAGCGGTGCATCAAGGACATAATTCTTCTGTGCAGCAATGAGGATAAACCTCAGATTACGGATCCAATCCGCATCATTGCTACTAACATCTTTCAACACAATTTTCTCTAGGAACATATGAAAATAAACACAGGGAAGCAACAACGCGAGCTATTGATCTACAACATAATTTGCAAAATACTACCAGGACTAAGTTCATGATAAATTTAAGTTCAATTTAATCATATTACTTAAGAACTCCCACTTAGATAGACATCCCTCTAATCCTCTAAGTGATCACGTGATCCAAATCAACTAAACCATGTCCGATCATCACGTGAGATGGAATAGTTTCATTGGTGAACATCACTATGTTGATCATATCTACTATATGATTCACGCTCGACCTTTCGGTCTCCGTGTTCCGAGGCCATATCTGTATATGCTTGGCTCGTCAAGTATAACCTGAGTATTCCGCGTGTGCAACTGTTTTGCACCCGTTGTATTTGAACGTAGAACCTATCACACCCGATCATCACGTGGTGTCTCAGCATGAAGAACTTTCGCAACGGTGCATACTCAGGGAGAACACTTCTTGATAATTAGTGAGAGATCATCTTATAATGCTACCGTCAATCAAAGCAAGATAAGATGCACAAAAGATAAACATCACATGCAATCAATATAAGTGATATGATATGGCCATCATCATCTTGTGCTTGTGATCTCCATCTTCGAAGCACCGTCGTGATCACCATCGTCACCGGCGCGACACCTTGATCTCCATCGTAGCATCGTTGTCGTCTCGCCAATATTATGCTTCCACGACTATCGCTACCACTTAGTGATAACGTAAAGCATTACAGCGCGATTGCATTGCATACAATAAAGCGACAATCATATGGCTCCTGCCAATTGCCGATAACTCGGTTACAAAACATGATCATCTCATACAATAAAATTTAGCATCATGTCTTGACCATATCACATCACAACATACCCTGCAAAAACAAGTTAGACGTCCTCTACTTTGTTGTTGCAAGTTTTACGTGGCTGCTACGGGCTTAAGCAAGAACCAATCTTACCTATGCATCAAAACCACAACGATAGTTTGTCAAGTTGGTGCTGTTTTAACCTTCGCAAGGACCGGGCGTAGCCACACTCGGTTCAACTAAAGTTGGAGAAACTGTCACCCACAAGCCACCTATGTGCAAAGCACGTCGGGAGAACCGGTCTCGCGTAAGCGTACGCGGAATGTCGGTCCGGGCCGCTTCGTCCAACAATACCGCCGAACCAAAGTGTGACATGCTGGTAAGAAGTATGACTTATATCGCCCACAACTCACTTGTGTTCTACTCGTGCATATAACATCAACACATAAAACCTAGGCTCTGATGCCACTGTTGGGGAACGTAGTAATTTCAAAATTTTCCTACGCACACGCAAGATCATGGTGATGCATAGCAATGAGAGGGGAGAGTGTGATCTACGTACCCTTGTAGATCGACAACGGAAGCGTTTGGTTGATGTAGTCGTACGTCTCCACGGCCCGACCGATCAAGCACCGAAACTACGGCACCTCCGAGTTCTAGCACACGTTGAGCTCGATGACGATCCCCGGACTCCGATCCAGCAAAGTGTCGGGGAAGAGTTCCGTCAGCACGACGGCGTGGTGACGATCTTGATGTACTACTGCTGCAGGGCTTCGCCTAAGCACCGCTACAATATTATCGAGGACTATGGTGGCTGGGGCGCCGCACACGGCTAAGGAATAGATCACGTGGATCAACTTGTATGTCTCTGGGGTGTCCCTGCCTCCGTATATAAAGGACTAAAGGGGGAGGTGGCCGGCCAAGGAGGGCGCGCCAGGAGAGTCCTACTCCCTCTGGGAGTAGGATCCCCCCCCCCCAATCCTAGTTGGAATAGGATTCGCGGAGGGGGGAAAAGAGAGAGAGGGGCCGGCCCCCTCTCCTTGTCCTATTCGGACCAAGGGAGGGGAGGGGCGTGCGGCCCATGTAGGGCTGCCTCTTCTCTTTTCCACTAAGGCCCATCATGGCCCATTTAGCTCCCGGGGGGTTCCGGTAACCTCCCGGTACTCCGGTAAAATCCCGATTTCTCCCGGAACACTTCCGGTATCCAAACATAGGCTTCCAATATATCAATCTTTATGTCTCGACCATTTCGAGACTCCTCGTCATGTCCGTGATCACATCCGGGACTCCGAACAAACTTCGGTACATCAAAATGCATAAACTCATAATATAACTGTCATCGTAACCTTAAGCGTGCGGACCATACGGGTTCGAGAACAATGTAGACATGACCGAGACACGTCTCCGGTCAATAACCAATAGCGGGACCTGGATGCCCATATTGGCTCCTACATATTCTACAAAGATCTTTATCGGTCAGACCGCATAACAACATACGTTGTTCCCTTTGTCATCGGTATGTTACTTGCCTGAGATTCGATCGTCGGTATCCAATACCTAGTTCAATCTCGTTACCGGCAAGTCTCTTTACTCGTTCCGTAATACATCATCCCGCAACTAACTCATTAGTTGCAATGCTTGCAAGGCTTAAGTGATGTGCATTACCGAGGGGGCCCAGAGATACCTCTCCGACGATCGGAGTGACAAATCCCAATCTTGAAATACGCCAACCCAACATGTACCTTTGGAGACACCTGTAGAGCACCTTTATAATCACCCAGTTACGTTGTGACGTTTGGTAGCACACAAAGTGTTCCTCCGGCACACGGGAGTTGCATAATCTCATAGTCATAGGAACATGTATAAGTCATGAAGAAAGCAATAGCAACATACTAAACGATCGGGTGCTAAGCTAATGGAATGGGTCATGTCAATCAGATCATTCAACTAATGATGTGATCCCGTTAATCAAATAACAACTCTTTGTCCATGGTTAGGAAACATAACCATCTTTGATTAACGAGCTAGTCAAGTAGAGGCATACTAGTGACACTTTGTTTGTCTATGTATTCACACATGTATTATGTTTCCGGTTAATACAATTCTAGCATGAATAATAAACATTTATCATGATATAAGGAAATAAATAATAACTTTATTATTGCCTCTAGGGCATATTTCCTTCAATGTTTGGCACAAGGACCCCAACACTCCCATGCCTGATTTCAAGCTGACTCCTGGCCAAAGTCACATGCCGACCCACTTCATTCAAGAAGAAAAATGGAAATTTGAGAAGCCCAGGAAGATCAAGAAAGCGCAGTACAAGAAGGAGCGCTATCTGAAACAAAACGTTGTCTCTATGACAACTGAAGAACTTGTCACTATTCAAACTGAGATTAAGAAACTTAGTGATGAATTTGACGCATACCGCGCTGATTGTCTTAGAGCCAAGGTTTGTTTTGTAAGACTTGCTGATAACTTCACTTCCAATGTTGCTGCCCCAACACAACAGGAAATTCCTCAGGCGGAAGCATCTGCTCAGCCGACTGAAGAACATGCCAGCACCGCTGATGAAAATCAGGCTGCTGAAGAAAATGTGAGTTCCAGGGCTGATGACTACATTCCAGCCGCTGAAGAAATTGCCAGGGCATCCACTAGTGGTGCGCCTGAAGAAACTGAAGAAATCAGGGCAACCGCATCAGTTGTGCCTGAAGAAAATCAACCAGATTCCTCTGCTCCTCCTGCGCCAACACCAACTCTGATCCTTCCATGTGCATCAGATGTGAAGAAGACCAAGGCTGCAGAGTGTGCAGAAGTGAAGAAAAGGAAAGCATCAGCTACTTCAGATTCTTCAGCTCCGAAGAAGATGAATCCTTTGACTAGCTCATTTGAAAATCCCATTGATGATGTTCCTCTCTCTACCATGCCATCAAAGGACCTTGTTCCTTTCGATGAAGAATATGAGATCCCTAGTGGATCTGATGAAGAAAATCATTATGCTGCTTCGTCAGAGCAGATTGATGAAGAAATTGAAGTGGATACGATCCCTTCAACACATGTTATCTCCTCGCCTATGCCTCAGTTCATAGCTGAAGAGGCTGGCGTTGAAGAAATGGAAGATGAAGATGTGGACATTGGCTGCTCCACACCAGTGATGAGTGATGAATTCTGGGAAAATCAGCATCCAAACTCTCCAATGTTCATACCGTTGCAGCAGATACCTCAGTCCCCTGCACAACCTGTTCAAATGGGCTCTGAAGAAACTCACCCCACTTCATCTGTACGTGAGGAAATTCCAGCCACCAGTGCTGAAGAAACTACTGCTGCTGAACATCTGAAGACGCAGACTGCCACTGAAGAGGAACCAGAAATTCCTCAGCCTGAAGAACCTGAGATTGCGATTCCTGAGGTCGTGATGCAACTCACTGACACTCCTCTGCCCAAGCCAAAGGATCCATTCTCACGCAAGCAAAAGTTCAAGGCTGATGATTTCTTCGGCGAGCACGTATTCTTCGAAGACTACAACCCATATGATTCTGCTCGCATAAGGAAGAGGCGTTTCTGGACTGCTAGTCAAGCAAATTTCTATTCCTCAGTGTTGTTCAACAAAGAGAAAATCTTCTACCATGAGCACATTCCTCACGTGGATATGGAATCTCTGCCGTGCTTCGTGCCAGTCCTCAGGGTTCTTCACGACGCTGGACTGTTAAATTTTTGCTCTGACATCTGTGATTGGAATGAAGAACTAATTCTTCAATTTTATGCGACGCTGCACATCACAGGAGATTCTGAAGATGTGAATTCGTGGGTGCTGGACTAGATGTCTGAGAACACTCACTACACAGCACCAGCTACTGAATTGCTTCGTGCCTTACCACTCAGTCCTCCCCTTGAAGAAGCTCGTTGCATCTACAGTGAACCTGAACTTACAAATCACTACATGCAGGTTCTGATGAAACCTTTGAAGCCAGGTCAGGCCCCACGAACCAAATTCCTTGTGAAGGAATTACTTTATGTGCCCAGAACTGTCTATCGTATTCTTACGAGGACAATGAGTCCTATCAAAGGCCACGACTCATCTGATGAGAAAATTGTTGGCATCATGAAGAATCTGGTATTCAACATCGTTCATGGCATTCCTGTCAATTATCACGATTTCTTCATGAGGAATCTGGCAAATGTTGCACTGTCTCCATTTGAGCTGAAGCCTTATGCACCTTGGATTATGAGATTCCTCAGGACAAGGTCTTCACTCAACTACAAAGCTGATTTTCAGAATCACCTCAGCTACTTGCCCCCGATTGAAGTCCTCAAGCAGACCTATTCGTCAGTTGATGAAAAGGGCAAGGCACCAGCTGTTATAGATGAAGGCATTCGTCCATTGGATGGTCAGTTTCGCAAAGCTGCCTCTTATTCCACCAATGATGACTCTGCCACACATGACTCTGCCAATGCACCCAAGTCTACTCCTCAATCCACTGCTCCTCGTGTGATGACTGATCGTGAGCTTCTGCTTAGTCTTCACCAGAAGGTGGATCGAAATCGTAAATGGGTTAAGTGTCAGTTTGGTTCATTTCTTCACAACATGACTGCTACACACAATGCAGTGAAGAAAAACCATTACTACCTCCATGAAGTCTTCGGTCGCACCTGGGCAATACTGTCACATCTGTATGGTAAAGAAGATCTAAAGAGAATGGGTCTCAAGGAAGATTTTGACTGGTCTGCACCTCCACCGAAGAAATTCAAGAAGGTTAAGGTTCCTTCTCTGGTGGCCAGCTCATATTCTTCATCGCGCGACACTGATGAGAATGAAGACTTGGACGACACTGCGGCAGGCCCTACTACGACAAACGACCCCAACAACGCCGGCGCTCCTTCATCAACTTGATATTCTTCAGGGGCGTTAGTCCTCATATTCACTCATTTTGGTCATTTGATGACAAAGGGGAGAATTTTGAGTTAGTCTTCAAGCGGGTCTTTCTATATGGACGTTTTTTTAAGTTACAACTCTCGTTCTTCTGAGACTTTATTGGATCGAGTTGTAAACTTAAACCCGATGGTGCTCTGATACTTTTGATGTTTTTCTGCATGCTTATTCCTCATATATGCTAATGCACGCATGCTGAATTACATCAGTCACCATATTTCATCATGCATTTCAAATTCTTCACTGTGATATGTCAAATGCGTGTATGAATTACAAGATATAGGGGGAGATCTCCATGATTCTACTCTTCAAGTGTGCAATGCTTCAAAAGCAAATACCTCACCATGCACATATTCAGGGGGAGTTCTTCTATATCTTGCAATCAAATTCCTCAATATCAGTATTTACACTTTATATGGCTATCCCCGTTGAAAACTTAACCTATATTGTCATCAATCACCAAAAAGGGGGAGATTGTAAGTGCATCTAGTGCCCCTTAGTGATTTTGGTGTATTGAAGACTTATAGGTTAAGGGACTAATGCGTTTGTGAGTATACACAGGTCTATAAGTCTATGAGGAGTTTGAATTTTACAGAGAAAGTTGACCCCTAAAAATGAAGTTCTTTGACTGAAGACTTTGGATTTCTGAAGACTTTCTGAAGACTTTGAAAGTGAAGAAATTGGTGTGACCTTGAAGACTTGGTATTCATTCGAGGAACATGAAGCGTGAAGACTTTTGTTTTCGTAGTTTCATTTTCTCTTTCTTGAGTCATAGGAAACACCGTACTGTTAAAAGGGGTCGAGGAAATACTAAGAAAAAATTTCCATGTGATGCTCAACTCAAAATCCTACACCTACCAATCCTTTCGAATGAAGCCATTGGAAATCTCATACAGTCCAGTCATATTCTTCAGTGACAGAGACGAAGTTCTTCTGGTCTCTGAGGAATTTGTTCTGACTGAGGAGTTAGGAATTCGCCAGTGCGGATTGCCTACACAGTGAGGAACATGATAGCCCTAAGGATTTTGCTACTCAAAATTCCGACCGTTGCTGTGCTATGCGCCAGCTGTCCCAAAATATCTATCCACCTAACGGTCATATCATTGAAGGGCATTTATGTATTATCATGTCGGGCTTCTCCCTAGGCTATAGATAGCCTCCCCCTACAACCACTAGCTGGTTGGCTGCTCCGAGAGAAACTGACACTTGTCATTTGAGAGCAACCCATCCTCCGAGGACTTTGAGCGAAAATCATCAAGTGAGGAAAAACCCAAACCCAAACACCTACAAACCCCAAGTGATTGAGCATCACTGAAGAGATTGATCCTGCATGGATCCGACGCTTGTTACCTTTGAAGACTGTGCTTCTTCCAGACGGTTAGGCGTCATGGTCTAGAGCATCCAAGAGGAATTGTGGATCGCCGAGTGACCAAGTTTGTGAAGGTTTGGAAGTCGCCTGAAGACTTACCACGAGTGATTGGGCGAGATTTGTGTGACCTTAGCTCAAGGAGAATACGGTGAGGACTTGGTGTCCTGAGCTGCGTGTTCATGACTGGGTGTCCGGGACTGTGTGTCCTCGAGTTTAAATACTCAGCCGCTCCAACCAGACGTACAACTGAGACAACAGTTGGAACTGGTCTACCAAATCATTGTCTTCACCAAACTTACTAGTTCTATTTCCTCAACTCTTTCATTTCCTCATAACTGTGTTGTGTGCTTGTTCATATCTGTGCTTGAAGACTTTGACTGAAGATTTTCTCAATTTCCTCAGTTCAATCTCTTCAGTCTGTTTGTTTTCATCCTGTGTTATCATGTGCTTACGCTTCCTGTACTCTGTGTCTGTCTTCATTTCATCATGATGACTATGCTTGTGTTCTGTTATGTTTACTTTTGAGTACTTATTCCGCTGCTAGTAGTTCTTCGCCAAGGAATTTCCTCACCGGCAAATTCCTCAGTGAAGAATTTCATAAAAATCGCATATTCACCCCCCCCCCCTCTAGTCGATATAACGCACTTTCACCACGCGCGCATCATTTGCTCCCACGGCCCCGCCGCCATGGCCGGCCTACAGGGCTTCTGCTTTGCCACCATCCCCGACGGCCTGCCGTCGTCCGACGACGATGTCACGCAGGACATCCTCGCGCTATGCAAGGCCACCACCGAGACCTGCCTCGGGCCATTCTGCGACCTACTCGCGCGGCTCAACGACCCTACCACCGGCCACCCGCCCATCACATGCGTCATCTCCGACATCGTCACGGGCTTCTCCATGGAGGCCGCCAACGAGCTCGCCCTCCCCTACGTCCAGCTGTGGACCGCCGGCGCCATCAGCTACCTCGAATACTGCCACTACCGCCTCCACATCGGCCGCCTTGCCGCTCGCCGCCAAGCTCGCCCGTGCATGCGCTGCGCCCGCGCCCCGCATCGCGAGCTCGCCCGTGTCGGCGCCGCGCTGGCGCCCACCGCCCGTGCCACGCACTGCCGAGCTCGCACCGCCCGCACCCCGCCGAGCTCGACCGCACCACGCCCAGGCCCGCACCCCTCTGTGGCTGCCCGCCCTGTTGCGCCCGTGAGTGGAGAGAATTAGGAGAAGAGAAGAGAGAAGCATGTGGGTGGGCCCTGTAGGAAAAGTGAGGAGAGAGGGAGTGAGAGGCTGACGGCGGGCCCAATGGCATGCAAAACAGTCTCTCTCCTCCTCCACCTGCCCCACAGATTCCTAGGTTTGGGGTGGGTTCGCCGGCCAGACTTTTGGCCAAATCCGACACTAATTATGGTCGTGGGGGCGCGAGTGGGACTTTTTCATCAGCCGGTGTTGAAAAAGTGCTCCTGAGGGGCTTCCTAGGGGACGGGTGGAGATGCTCTTAGTATGTATAGGCAAGGGGATGCTAACATCAGTCCCCTTGCACTTCCCAACAATGGTGAAATTGTCTTGTTCAGCTAGAATACTTATGTCCTTTTTTTCTCTTAGTGTGTATAGGCAAGGGGATGCTAACATGAGTCCCCTTGCACTTCCCAACAATGGTCAAGGTGCCACAACCACATTTTCATATCTAGCTCAGCTATGGTCCACCTAAGGTCTCCGACCACCCACCTCTTTTACTCACATTTAGTATTTCAAGAGCTTAACATTAAATAATGCACACATTCAATATATGAAGAAAACACATACAAAATACAATTATAAAAAACATTGTTTACTCTACAAATGTGGTCATGATCGTATTGGAGCATTTCTCAAGTTCCAAGACGGTTGTGTCATGTGCCAGCGAGTTCGAGGACCAAATTTGTAACCTTACCTCGAACCGTCGCTGTCCTCCACTGACCAGCGGGGCCCGCCTCGCGCCTAGAGGCAGGAGCGCTCTCTGCATGGCAGCCCTTCCCTCATGGACAACCCCGGCCCACACCACCCACCAAGTTACAAAGGGGCCCACCTAGCAGCCACACCCTTCACAGAACCCAGCCGACGACCCAGCCAGAATTGGGACAAAAATCCAAAATTGGACACCTCAGTTGATGGAGGGAGCTATAAAATTAGGGAGCATAGTAAATTTAAAGATATGTTGTCTTCTTTTTTGGATCTTCTTTTCTATTTCTATTAGTGCACTGAGGTCCAGTTCACCAGGTGCACTACTACAAGCAGTGGAAATGTTCTCTGTACTCACCTAATTTACAAACTGATGAGCCAAACAGAGATATCAATGGGTTCATCTCGAACAAAATCACTGAGCAGATGAATTTCCCGGACCATATACACATGAATACCAACATGTGACACAGCACGATGAGCCCAGCTTGCATAATTACAGTTGCGAGATAGCTGGTTAACAACTGAATGATAAGATAAAACCCTAACAGATTGCACAAAACGACTAGCTGATTCTTCTTGGGCAGAATTAATTACATCCCCCATATGACCTCGACCGGGAGCAAGGAGTAGGCAACCGACTAGTGCTGTCAAGGCACTATTCAATTCTTATGACGGGACGAACTCATCTCATCTTGCATACCGGTGACTCCCCTCGATCTGTTGCAAGTAACAAATGCGTCATGCTTGATGCATGGATTTAGAGCCATAGAGCCACCATTTGCTGGAAACTGGTAGCTTCCCGTGGTGTTGTGGGACCCTAGATTTGCATGTTTCTGTGTTCATTTCCTGCGGTAGGCGGTCTTAGCAACCAGCGGATGCGAGGAACTTGTCATAGGGATTCAGGACTGGTAGCTTGCAGAAATTGGAGTAGCACTGGTCATCGTCTGACTGCAGGATTATCCCAGCTATTGGAGAATCTGGCTCAGATGACTCGAGCAACCCTGTGCCAACCTGCAAGTCCCAGGAATCTTTGTGAGCTTGATACAATGACCACACGAAACAGCAAGAAGAACCGCCGCGCTGTATAGAAGTAACAGAACTATATGGTGATGTAATTGACATGTCCAACTGTTCGTTCCATAGAATGTACCATTGAATGTATACTGAGCTCAGGTTGCTAACCTCTTGTTGCTGGGCACTCATGCAGACAGATAGCTTTTTCTCCTTTCCGATTAAGAGAGCTTCACATTGGTCGGCCACCTGCTTAAAAGGCAAACCCTGGTTTGTTGACACGGACAATCTTCCAACATTCTGAGATGTCTCCGAAACCTGCAGAAGTGATAACCTCTTTTTTAGCAGGTATCGCTGCATCTTAAAAGGCTATTGATTACCACCACCATATTTTATGAAAGCTACTATTCAGCTTTGGTTATGCATTAAACCAGAGTACGAGAGGTAACTAGGAGATAAATTCATACTGATTGGAGAAGCTGATCGACATCAAGAAGACCATTATCCGTCGGTTCTGCTAAGGTATCAGTTGGTTCAACAATCGTATCATCCTCGAAAATAAACCCCATAGGAATAACCTGCATAATAAGTCCCACCACAATATAAGAAACGAAAATTAATGGTTTACAAGACTTGATATTTCCTCTATTGCTAAACATGGCTGATCACCTCCAAGGATTTTTGGTGCAACTTCGCGTTATATGCAGGAGATTTTGAAGGTGATGCAATAAAATGTGAACCGATAGGACACACATCCTCTGCTGAGAAATCCTCAAACAACTGGTTTCTTACAGTAGATAACTCTGGCTGCAGAAAAACACAGCATATTGGGAAATTAACAGCTACAGAAACAGAAAATGTCAAAGCACGAGTATGCACGGGTATCATTCTGACTTACGTCAGATAGCTTCAAGCTATCAAGAATAAGAGAAACTGCTATTTGTTTTGACTGATCATTCAGTTTGATGTTAGAGAGAGATTTCGTAGCAAAATCGTTATCTTCTTTCGAACCGTAGTCTCTAAAGACAGATTCGATACCACTGTCAAGAGCTTGCAATCTGAGGTCATCAACTAAACGAAGAAATGGATCAACCTGGTAAACATAATTATCAAAAATCAACACAAACTGCATAGTAACACAACATATGATTTCTATAAAGCAAAAGGTACAAGCAAAAAACACGTAAAAAGAATAGTGAACTATATACTTTTGTCATCAATGACCCCACCAAGCATATTAATTCCATGTCGGCCACTGTATTTTGAGACGATATTGTACTTGTTAAAATTGATCTGGTACTGTTCCGAAAATTATTGGCCGTGCACCAAAACTGGTACCAAAAACTCGGCTGCTGTTGGTCGGTAGCACAGGTATTCGGCTAAAGAAATGATACTTTTGTACTATGCACCATTTTTTCTAGGGATAAAAAAAACTAAATAATTCATTCATTAACTTTGATTAAGAAATTGCTCCATACTGTTGTTGGGGCATGACTACACAAATATCTCATAAAAAATAAGAAGGAAAATGAAGGAGAAGCATGTTCTACTAACAGAGAAGAAATAGGAGCCTAGTTCTCCTCAAATTTGCTCTCTTTGTGCCCTAGAAATAATGTTCTCTTTGCGGATTTTCTGGATTGCAAACAAGTCATCGCCACAGAAACGTAATGAACAAGGATATGTTGTTTCACTTACGGTACTTTCAATCAACAAATCTTTCACAACTGGAATGAGTGTTGGAACACTAAAAGCTTTCGAAAAGAACACAATCATAGACGTCGCCAGAGTAAAAAGAGAACGCCTGCGTGATGGTGGCAGAAAACCTGCAAAACATGTTACATTGCAGAAAATATTTTAGCATAAACATAGGACTTTCTATTGCATATAGCCATAAGTGAAACCAGAATAACTGAACAAAAGAGCAGATAACACTGCCAAAATAATTGTTATTTTTATGTATCACAATTCAGTGGAAGAAAATAAGTTTCATGTAAAACATTCTGAAAAAAAATCATGGAAATAAGTACCTGCTTGTAATGACATATTTCTTAAAGAAAAGGAAAGCTGAAAGCTGCCGACCAGAATTTCTAGCTGTGAGTTCTGCAATAGATCAATTAGGTCAAATCACAGAGAGTGATGGAATCAAATGTCAAATAAATCTTGCAGCTCAGAGCCATAGAATTTAAGGTTAAAAGCTACATACAGAATAAAGATCCACATAAGAAAGAAAAAAGTTGTCAATTATCATAACAGTTCAATAGCTGAATATGACCGTCATTGATCTATATAATCTGGCAATCAGTCATATAATAAGGAAATGGGAGATAAGAATCATGCTCTGATCAAGTGCAGTCTTTCAGATAAGATCCTATGAACTATGGTATAATCGGCAATGCAACAAACCAAACAAGATATGATAACACCCTAGATTATTGTCATTATGATGAGAGCTTATGTATTATAGTGATTGCTCATACAACTGAGTTTTCTAAAAGGTGTTATTATGTGAATACTAAATGAAATCCTTAATACTACCATCCAATATATATACACACAGATTTATATCAAAATATGTTTTCCTTGTTATGTATTCCCTCCAGTTCACAAATACGTGCCATTTTGGACATACCTTCAGTCAAACTTTTAATTGACTGCCAATATCATTTTAAATATTTAGATTGGAAACATGAAAATCTTATGTGTAGATTTGTGCAAAAAATGTTTTTAGAATATTAAAAAAATTAGGTTATTGCATATAATATAGTTGCATCTTGATAAAAACAAAATCAAGACCATTCAAGGTCTAAAACGTCGCTTATTTGAGAACTGGATAGAGTACTGGCAGGAAACACACAAAAAACTGGTCATAGATCCGGGCAATGTGCTTCCTCACCTTGTCTCCAGAAAATAGTAGCATCAAGCTGTAAGTATGTGAAATTGCTTCATAGTTTCGTGGAACATTTTCAGGTGACAATGCCTGGGTCCACAGCGATGAAAGCAGAAGATTTGCCTGACGTGCACTCAGTATGAGGATGACTGGTTCCTGCAAAGTAAAAGAATAAAACTTCTTGTTCTGCTAAGAAATAGGCAGTTACTGAATGATCCTGTTAGCCACAAGAAAGCTGAGTATAATACATACTGTTTCTGGAGCAGGTCCACTTGATTTACTTATTTCTGTTGCAGACGGTAAAGAAGGATCTTTTACACTAGTCATCCTTTGGATAGTCTGTGACTTAAACAATTGTGGCTCATTTTCACTGCCCTGTTCTGTGTCCTCAGTGATGATGGGCATTAGATTTGAGCTTTCCCGCCGTGGACTTCCACGAAATGAAGACACGTTTCTTTTTAATTTCCCAAACAAAGCTGCTGAAGATGAAAAAACTGACGATGTCCTGGATAATGTCTTCTGCAGATTAACCTTGCTTGTCTGTGAAGTTCCTGAGAAAGAGCATGGAGCGACAGAGGAGGGAACAAGAACAACAGAGAAAATCCGGTGTGCCCCTAAATGGGTCTCGCAATCGGGATAGACCATTGCCATAATCAGTTGATGAAACAATGCCTCAGGAAATGCCTACAGTGTGTAGTATACCTTGTTAAACATTTTGTACACAAGAGAACGGAAAGAAAAATTATTTTCAATCAACGTACTTTGCTCTTATATGTCAAGTTTGGCAATGAAGCAATTATTTGAGCTGTACGATATGCTGCACAAATGGTTGACCGTGCAACAGGTGTGGTACTTGAAACATTCTCCAGTACTACAGCTAATGTATCAAGGATAGGTCCAGCATCACCGACCTGAAGAGCATAAAGGAAAATTCAAGGAGCATATAGATGGGTGGGCGTGGTTGCAAACGATCCATAGCTTGCAAACAGCAAAGGGTGTTTCTGAAACAACTTCAGAGAAAACTGACCTTTCTAGACATTTGAATAATGCATTCATCTACACCTTTCTGATAGCTGTCATTCCATTTGTTTTCGCCTCCAAGACTTTCATCTTGCATACTTTTACCCAAATGCTTGACCATATCACTAATTGCAGCCATTATTGCAGTAGAAGATTGAGCTTTGGAATTCTCAGCAAGGTGTGCTGTAACTTCAATGATGTCTAGAATCATATCTGGTTGGTTCGATACATTCTTGTGTTCGAGATGCTTAACTAACATCGACAACAATATATGCGCATTCTGTCCTGCCAGCCAATAATGTAAACTTATAAAAGAATAGAAAAATTGTCAACACTAGCAATCACTGAAGATGAGCATGCATGTGTAGATATCTTGAATACCACATGAAAATATAAAGTGTAAACTAATTAAATAAGTAAATTAAATCCAAAAGGCTGAGGAAATAATGAAATACCAGCTTTCTCCATCACAATCTGCATATCCAGGAGGACACACAGTGCAAGTCCCTTAGAAGGTGACCACATATTGTTAGTATCAAAATAACGAAATACTGTCTCCAGAACTCGCCGGATGGTTGTTGCTTCCCTAGATATTCTAGCAAGGTTGTGCAGGCAAATCCCAGACCAGAAATTTGGACTTCTTGATTCTTCTCTGTGCAGGAAAAATGATTTAAAGAGATAAGATATTAGAAAAATTATTACAATGTATAAAATTCTATAAACTCCAGCCCAAAATTATTTACGTTGTCAAATTCAATGCACCGTTGGTAGCTCTAATATCTTTCCATGAAGAAACCCTCGCCAAAATGGTAACAGCAGGAGGGCCATGACCTTCAGCCTTGAGAACTTCATTCACCCAGCGACTCCTTCTGTCCTCAATGGTGTCATCATTATTCTCGGAATTTGCATATGGGCTGTCATAGTTTTCCAGAACTGCAGAGACAACCTGTGCAACCAAAAAATAATGGTTGAGAATAGAAGTAGCCTGGCAGAAGAGCAGTTATCCTGATACACGGTTGTGCCTGTTTGGCCCTATGATCTCAACAGAGTTAACGACTAACTGGCAAGTAGAAGCTTTATGTTACATGTTTCGAAGGAAGAGAAAACTAGGAGCTGTCGAAGACAGGTTCATGTTCAATAATCATATATAACTTATAACATGGACAGATTGGAAGATAGAACTATGCACTGCGAGCTTATTCAAACTAAACAGACTAAAAGATCAACAGTAAAACCTTGGATTTGACTAACAACTGTTTGGTTGTTTTTATACTACTCCCTCCGTCCCATAACATAAGAACGCTTTTCAAACTTTGTTAGCTTGAAAAATGTTCTTATATTATTGGGCGGAGGGAGTAAAATGCAATGGGAAATAGAAAACTGCACTTACATTGTCAAGTTCTGAAGAGATATGGGAGTGCTCACCCATAAACCAGACCTGAAAACACACATAAATGGACATATATGAGTATTTCGATATACATTTGAAGCACAAATGTGGGCACATATGGCCTCTTTTTGTACTGATGAATCCATCCCTCGGCAGGACGGTGCAAGACCCAATCTTTTGATGAGAGGATCAAATAACATCTCAAATGGCATGATGCACAAAAGACAGAAAGAACATTTTGAGGAGATGCTGATCATGCATGATGACACTGTCTAACCCTACTATTTGACGTCACCACCCAAAAAAGCATCATGAAGGACTAGCTGCCAGTAAGACAATCAGCTGTAGAGCCACCAGGTATATATAACAAAAGAAAGAAGTACCAAAGATGAAAGGGCTTGGAGCGCGGCAGCATGAAGACTGGATGTCTTCTCCTTCTCACCCATCTCTTGGGCCAGCTGACATAGTATAGGAATTTGGTTCTCTAGATTGAACATGTAAGTGCTGTCAACCTGTAACAAGAAGTGTAACACACAACTCAAAATTTGCTGAAAAGAGTTGTCTTTGATGATAGCAAAAATGCAAAACTATTTTAATTCGCAAATTGTTGCCTACCCGAATGTCCAAATACCTGGTAGTTTACAAAGTCAAAAAGCATTTGACACGCTATTATCCGTAAGTCATCATGTCTATTTTGCTCCATTGTGGTCTCTACGATGGTCAGTAAACTATTGGCAAAAAGGGGCCTGCAAAACAGTGACTTCGCTCATTATAGCAATTATTCACACAAACAGAACATATAAAATATTTGCACCAGGTACAATTTTTAATGTTGCAAGATATCAGAGTCTACCCGAAATAAATAGCTTGAACAAAAAGCATAACTCAAATATACAATTGGACAAAGAGTAACATAAATGACATTATTCTATATAGGCATGACATAGCAGTCTTGAAACTGAAAAATAGTGAACATACAATGAAGTTATCATAAATATATACAAAATTCCAACATTTAGCATCTAGAACCTTCAGTGATATATTCAAAAGAGAAAATGCAACTAGCAAAAACAACTTACAGTTGCTCCGGACAAGAACATATCACCTTTCGGTAAATTGCCATGACAACTTTCACTGAGCCAAAACGCTCAGATCTCAATTCCTTGAAAAACTTTTGCTCCAAATAAACGGTAATCTGTGAAAGTAAAGTGTACACGCATCATTATTTAGGCTTTCCAACTCGTCCCTTCGAAAAGCAAGTTCATCTGTAATTAAAACTCTCTTTAGTTCTTAATCAGAAGGCAGTACTCTTTCCCAGTTTTCAGACAAGTAGCATAATTATGAATGAGAAAAAGATCAAATCCATGGGTAGGGAAAAACTCATACTTTCTAAAACTCTCCCTAAGAGGTATAACCCTCGGGTTCCACTACTTGTCTTATAGTATGATGTTATTTTCTAGCAATTTTGACTACCAGATGCCTTGCTTGCATTGAACATGTACGAGCAGAAATAGACTTAGAAGCATTAAAGTGCATATGCGGGATATAGTTAATTTTTAGGTGGATTTTCTTTGCACAATTTAATTAAACTCTATATTTCTGTGGTCAGTAACATAGGCAGCTAGCGGCACCCAAATAATACAAGTTTGAGGCCAAGGCTAAGCAATTTTGCGGCGAACACAAGAGGAAGAGATCTTCAGGTAAGCAACAATTGTCCAGTAACCAGCAAAGAGCACAAATAGACGATTGTAATTGCAGCACAACAGCCTAGGTAGAAATATAAAGGGTGCAAACATGATTCGGTAAGAACTAAGTTTTAGACTTGTTCAGAGAATTATGTTGCACCAGAAGAATACAACACTGACCTGTTGGTCACAATCGGACACCGTGGGGAGTTGCGCTAGAACAATAAGTAAGAGTCTAAATCTAAAAGAGAAACACACCTTTGGTACACGCAGTGAATTCTTGGAAATATATTCGCACAATTTGCCTATCTTTCGATCGTTTGGTGGTTCATCCTGAAAAATGGAGATCAAAGTTTCCTGAGAGGTTAGAGAAGATGCACATTTTTGCAGAGCAGATGTGTACTGGTATGGTACAAATCTAGATACTGTCAAAAACAAGGAAAACTTTGCTAGCATGGCGGTCTCAGATTCAAATCCGTTGGAATGTTATAATGCACGTGATCACCTGCGACTTGGGGAAGATTTCGGCGAGCAATTTCTTGTAGCGCTTGACCGGGTGGCGAGACCTGGTCCGCAGGTCGGGGCAGAGGAAGCATAGGCTCTCGCACACTTCCATGGTCGTCAGCAGGGCGCCTCAAACTCCACCATCCGGCGTCCACGCGGCGGCCCACACCATCAGCGAGCTCCTATCGCGCCCAATTCCCACTCAGACCTACAAGCAGCCCGACCTTCAACAAAAAAATTAACCAAACAATCAAATCGGTACTGACATTTCCGATTGAGCAACAAAGGGTCGAAATGCGACAGGATTTGCGGGAGCTAGCACGCACATTCGGCCGATCGCGGCAAGATCACGGAGCGAACTCCTGATCGGCGGCAAACTGCCTAAGAACCGTCTGAGAACCCGGCCGTGCGTACGTACGTACCTGGGGGGCGGTGGATCGATCGACGGGACGGGACGGGCGGGCGCAGGGCGCGGCGGCTGGTCCGCGCCTCGCGGCGGGGGCAGGCGATCGATGGTGGGGGTGGTGGGGGGTGGTGGGAGAGAGAAGGGAAGGGAAGGGGGGGTCCGGGCGAGGGAGGGGGGCTCCGCTCCTCTTCCGCTCCTTCCTCCTTCGTCGCCGCGCCGTCTGCTGCCGCGCGCCTAAATTGCTGCCCTCGCCGCGCTCGCGTGGCCTTTTCTATATCTGGACACACCGCCCACGCCTTCTCCGGGCGCTTTTGTACATGCGCACTGACCCGGGCCCACGTCTCGTTTCAGTTACAGGTGGGCCCGCTGGACAAAAAGTTCATCAAAATGTTCATGTAAAACAATCATCAAAATGCGAGCAAATCCTGTTTCTTAAAGAGAGTTTATTAAAAACATTAAGGTGTGCATCAAGGCCGAATACTCGCGATAGCCACGTCATCATGGGGAGAGAGATTCCCATTCGTCGCGGGCCTGGTAGGCACTGTTCTGTTCAGGTCGTGGGCGACGTATTCCTAGGATCCTTCCCCACGAAGGCAACGCCGCATCGACCCAGATGCCGACCTCCCTCGCCCCCAACCCAACCCCCGCCGGCGACCTTCGTCTCCCCCAGCCCAATCCTACCCCGCTCTCCTCTCTCCCTATGCCCCTACCTTCCTCCCTCCTTGACGGAGCCCGAAACTCTAGCTCATCTGTTCCATGGTTCCGGCCATGGATGGGGAGACCACGGACGCGGCAGCCGCCGTCCCACCCCGCACCTATTCCGGCGATGACGATGCCGAATCCGCATCAGCAGCAGCCGATCTGCACCCAACCACGACGGCTGCAGCTCGATGGAGGATGTAGGCTAGCCGCATCGCTGGGTCCAACCAGGGCGTGGCACACCTGGAACCTCGCTGCCGCGGTGGTGCAGAACCAGCGCCATGGCGGGCAACAACAGCAGCGAGTTCCAGCCTCCATCTCACCTTCCCCGCCCCCATCGCTGCTTAAGATACTCACTTGTTCCCCTCTCCCTCATGCTCCGCAAATCCCCGATGGCATATGAGAAGGGAGGATAAAGAGACAGGGGAGCTCTCGGGGAGATGACTGCTAAATCGCAGCTACCACAAAAAACACAGGCCAACACCTCGGACATAACCCATGCACCGGCCACTGTGATTTCGCACATGGCATGTTCTAATCACTAGAGTGAAAGGCGAGCTCCAGACTTGGTAGATGATGTGAGGGATGGTGTATACTGCAACACATTGTAGAGCTTACCATATCCACTAAGTCTGTACTTACTACCAAGTGCAGGCAGAGTGAAGAACTACAATCTGAAGAAAGCAAGCATCAACAAGGCTGATACTGCTACTCTATTTGATCATCCATTTTGCCGCAGTTTGGGCTAAGCAAGGTATGATGGTAACTTCTAGCGCTTGATTCAAAAATGGTCATTTGTTATACATCATTTATTTTCTATTTTGAATCTTAATATATCTAATCAGCCCAGTATTTCTTTTTTCAAATTCTATAGTTAACACAAAATCCAATCTCAAGAGTAAGCAATATAGTACGTATACACTAACTGTCTGAAATGTGCCTTATGGTAGCTTCTAAGAGCGGGGATATGTGCATATACGAAGAAACATATACCGAACCATTCAACTCTGTTACTGAAACCATTCCAAGAACCCTTTTCCCTTGCACTATTTCACATTATCACAGAAATCTCTGAAAAAGGCCAACTACATATGGAATCCCTCAGTCTCTTCTAACCTCCCTTGTCTACTGAATGTGTTAAAAGTAGAGGCTATACTCTGTTTCTAGACAAGTATGACGATAGGGTCAGTAGCGCCATTGCAAAGTCTGTAGCATGTAAAGTGTGTTATTTTGCCTGTCTAAACTGGTTAGACAAAGTTCTTTTTTCTCAGATGATTGCTAATAGTGCCTACACAACCTTTTATCCTCACCATTGCTGGTCCGACTATTACATACTCCATCCGTCCCATAATATAAGAGTGTTTTTGACACTACACTAGTATAAAAACGCTCTTATATTATGGGACGGAGGGAGTAATATACTTCTGAACTTCTCTAATTGCATTTGATGAATTGCTGAAAGGTGGTTGGACAATAGGGGAGCAGTATTCCAAGAAATTGATTTCTTCGTCTGATTTAGGGTGGTCTTCAGAATCTGACAAGAAATTGATGTAAGATTTATTTTCCTATTTTTGGAAGTTCCTGATTTGTATAACCATAATGCTCTTCTCATTGTACAGGCAATTGAAGGTCCAACATGATTGTGCTGATGCTCTCTCCTTTGTAGACGACCATCCCGATGTTTGGGGTTTACTTACTTGGTACTTAGTATTTTCATTCCGTGGGTATTACATCCTCGTTGTTCTGGTCGATGCAAACAAGATCCTTGACGTTTTTTGAATCAAATAAATGGTTGTTTCTTTCTTCGTTGGCGGCTAGATCGTTTTATGGTTATTTATTCTGAAATTGTAAGTTGAATGGATGACTCTGTTGTAGCGGTCCATCTCTGAAGTACAGTTGTGGTCAATCCACACATGACCGAGTTGATCTGCTCTATGGCGAATTAGTTTACCTTTGTTTCGGTGGCCACAAATAGTACTATTAAACTATTGATACATTATTAGGGGCTAGAACAAGGCATGTACTATTTGTTCCCTTTGGATTGGGTGATTTCTGTGAACCTTTACCTCTATGCATTTTCCACAGGTTTACAACACAAGATTCCTGACCAGAAGGGGAACAACGCGGCGATCACCAAGTAAGTTTTGCTCTGACTTTCTTTTGCAGAGTTAATTGGTCTTAAACTTAATTTCCAGGGATGCTGATGAAGCTTCTTAATTGGCTAGATGGATTTGATGAGGTTGCCATGGTAAACTAACATCATCAAGGTTTTTTTTCTCTAGATGCCTTTATGCCATAAATGCAAAGGAATGGATTCAATCGAAGTAATTTGCTAGCTAATGTGTGTGTGATATGCACTCTAGCTTTCCTTGCTCTTGGGGAAAGTATAGGTGTTTCAACATGAATTTTGCAGATAAAATTTATTGTTCATCATTGCTTCATTGCTTCTCTGAATTTACTGGATGTTGATTCACATTACATTTTATTTACTCCCTTATCTAACGTATCACATTTTTTAGAAGGATTTTTTTTAGGATTGTAGGTTTTGTTCTGTCTTATTGTTGACATGCCAACATAATTACCTGATTGTCTGATAGGCTTGAATTCTTACGATTTCCTTCTTACTGTGTTTGTTTTATTTAATTTTGTGAAAATCTGATTTTATCCTAACCTGATACATCTTGATCACTTATGCCGAGAAGGGTTCATCGTCCCAATCAAGGTGAGTAAATCGACCACCTCTTTGGTGCTTTTGCAATTGGTAATGTGCTACTTGTGGCTTGAGTGGCTTCAGTTCAGTGAAGAGCACAACTTATTTGCACTTGCTAGAATATAATTATCCTTTGTGATTTTGCTACGTATTACCTGCGACTTGATTGATTTCAGGTTAGGAACATGATTAGGCTGTTGCATTGTGCATGACCATGGGAAGACACTGTTTCCCATCATATAGTTAGTGTGATGGTACAATTTCCCATGCAGTATAAGCTGGAGTGTGAGCTTTGCCTATGCCCTTAGTAGCTTACAAAATTTCACCTTATTCCACTTTCATGGTACTATATTGCCATCATGAAGCATGGTCATTTGGTTAGGAGTATTTGTTTTACAACCTCGGGTTCACATTAGTTGTTTCTCTTCATGGCGAGTTAGCTTTATCGGTGTCATTTTCAGCTCGATGGTCATGAATTAATTGTGACTTCCTATCTACTCACACTTACTTCAACAATTGCTTGTTTTAACCATAACTTATTATTCAGATTGTCTTTGATGTGTGAGTTTCAGCAACATACACAACATTGCACACTATTATGGAACGGAGGGAGTATGTTCTTTTATTACTAATCCCACTTTCCATGTGCATGCTAGGCAAGTTGCCTTTCAGGTCCAGTGCATCACTAGGTGATTATACGTTGTTTTCGGTTAGATCAACTTGCATCAGTCGCTGCTCGGTGTGTGAAAGGGGAAGTTCAGAAGTAGTGGGGAGTGCAGCTGACTAAAATCCATATAGCAATTGTGTTGGGTACATCAAGATGAAGATCAAGAGATTTTTTCATGAAATGCATCATGTTGTTTCTGATGTGAAAATGGATTATACCAGGCCTCTGGAGGACTCTGAAAGGTGTTCTTTTTATTTGTTTCCTTAGTTGTGGCCTCATGAGGTCCCTTTCTTTAGCCAAACTGAAGCACTTCATGTTAGCTTGTCTTCACTTTTCGATTAACTGTAATGCATTGTCTTACTCGTTTATGCTCCCCGGGTGAGTCGCGCATATCCTCATTAGATGTAGCACTGGCTATGTCGCACATATCCTCATTAGATGTAGCACTGGCTATGACGGTTCTGAACTCAAATAATATAGTATATGTATGTTTGCTCGATCTGGAAATAATATATCTTGATGTTATAGCATACGTCCATATTGATGTAATGAGTGAGGCTAAGGACAAAATATGACAGCCGAATGCGCTGACACAAGATAAGTGCGCACAAGCCCGCCTCAAGTGGCGCCATCAGGTGGCGCCCCATCCTCTAGTTTGAATCAAATTGCTTCAGGTAGCCCCTCTCCTTTTCAACATTTTTTTTCCTGACTACCCCTGTAAAAAAACATTTTTCCTGCCTAAGGACAACTCCAACGCAGGAACGCTAACTGACGTTCGGTTTGTCAGGCTTTCATCCGTTTGGGATGCTACTTTGGCCATTGTCCGACCTTGTTGGTGCCATTCTGTTCAGTAAACCTAACCGGTCGACCCATTTTGGTCCAGCTTGTCTGTTTTGTTTTCATTTTTTCTCAATTTCGACATTCTATATATATAAATCAAATGAACAAATAAAAATGAAATGTCGATCTCGATTAAACAAACAAGTTAAATAGTTTCTATTACAACGCAACAAATAAGTCAAATAGTTTTTATTACAACAAGAAGAATTTGAAATTGTAGCAAATATATTGAAAGAAAATGAGAAGATTTATCTATTGGTTGCCAATGTGAGTTCACATATGCTCAACAAAATCTATTTGGAGTTGAATATGAGTTCTCCAATTACACGTTTTCTTGGTAAAATTAGGTGCATTGTGCATATATTGTCGCTCCATACACAGGCTCAACGTTCTCACCCCGGTAATTAAGCCTTGGTCAAATATGGTGTCATCACGCTCATCCTCTACGATCTTGTTGTGCATGATCACACAACATGTCGCCATCTCTCACATCTTCTGAGTGCTCCATCTTCTAGCAGGGTGCCAAACAATAGTCCATCGAGATTGAAGCACACCAGAAGCACGCTCCACATTCTTTCTATCACTCTTGTTCTTGGGAAAACCTAGCCCTCTTCTCTCCTAAGGGCACTGAGATTGTCTTCACAATAGTTACCCATTGAGGATAGATATCATCAGCTAGGTAGTATTCCTTGTTGTATTGGTAGTCATTGACCTAAAAGTTGACATATGGGGATTAGCCTTCAAAAAGCCTAGCAAACACTGGAGAGTGCTAAAGCACGGTGATATCATTGTGAGAACCTGCCATCCCAAAAAGGGTGCCAAATCTAGAGATCTTGTGATGCCACGGCTTCAAGTATGGCTGTGCAAACCTTAACATGTCCTTTATATTGCCCCTGTCAAGCAAATGGACAGTTCTTCCACGACCAGTGCATACAATCTATGCTTCCAAGCATCCCCTGAAGGCCTCTCGATTCATTGATCGCCAACGACCGAGCTATATCCGCATCATTTGGTTCTCTCAAGTACTCCTTGCCAACACACTGCAAACCATAGTTTTGTGGACCATATACAATGCCTCAAGGCATGTGGACTCACTCATGCGGATATGCTCACTTGTAAACATCCGAACAACTGCAATACCTTTTTTTATAAGAGAAGAAGCCAACCTTTCCAAGGGCAACAGGCTGGCAATCGAAGTAATCATCGTACTACATCACTCCCTTCCAAAGACGGTTGAACACATGTCCCGCCATTCGGAAGCATCACCGGAGCTTGGCACTAAAAACTGGGCTTGTGAGCTCAAAATAATCGTCGTAGAGTAGGCAATGGCCGCTTTCTCTATTACAACTCAAACCCGGAGCATGGCCCAGGATGGGTCCCCTAAACATTGGGGGTTGGCTCGAGATGTGCTCATTGACAACCATAGTAGCAACCATGAATTCATCATCATCGGACGATGAACATGATGTTGTTGACAAAAAACTCATATGAGCTATCCATACCCGTATCTTGTGGTGTGGAGGAGGCTCGACTGGGCAAATGGCCAAACACCTTAAGGGCGTCAACTGCCTCGGGCACAGACAAGGGGCGGACGGTGAAAGGACCTGCCCTCGGCTCGTCGCAGTAGGCCTGTGGTAGCCCCGCATCCTCCGGTAGTGTCAGTTGAGGTTGAGGTGCTACTGGCAACCCACGCCTCGGCGTGCCTTGTAGTCCTCCTATAGCGGCAGTGGCGGTGGGGGCGCCGGTGGATGCGGTCGCGGGGCTGAGGTGGTGGCGAATCGGCCGAAACTGGATGAGCAATGACTGCTGCGCCACAGATGAGCGGGCCAGGGAAGGACAATGGGTCACGGTGCCAATTTGACCCAGAAATGGGTCACGGTGGACAAAAAAAGACGCTCGTCCGTTTGCGTCTCTGTATTGGGCCGTGATTTTTGTCCATTCAAATATAAAAGGACATGCAATCTAAATGAACATGGAGGGACCAAAACATGTCTCTGCGTTGGAGTTGGCCTAAACAACTCATCATGTGCGTCTGAATCGAGGGTTCGATGCTGATATCAATTTATTCTTCAACCGGTCGTGTTGTAAGACCAGACTTTGACCACTGCCTATTTGAACCTTTCGCTTGAATTACAAGTGTCATATTGGATTACTACTGCTTTTGAGCTCTAAAAGAGTAAGCACGTAGCATACTTATTTTTCCGTAAGCCCAATATATCGTGCAAATACATTTTTGAATGAGCCATAAATATGGCCAATAGATAAATCCCATGAGTAAAGCACCTTGTTTGGCTTAAAACTGATCATCGGACGACCTTTTTTGTGAAAAAGATCCAGATTCATTATCAAGGTTTACCAGAAGTACAAAGCACCTCAAACAATATAAAAATTATATCAAGATACCGAGACCACTAAATTAAACGACCACTACCACTGCAATGTGCCATTATTTTTTAGCTACGTTGATGAGTCATTCTTCCTATTCTAGTTTAAATTTTATTTATAAAATTTTCAAAATATGCATGACTTTATAAAAAAAGTTCAAGCTTTCAAAACAATGTTCACATTTTTCCAAAAATTTAGTTCCTTTTTTTAAAAAATATTTGCGTTTTCTAAAAATTATTCATAATTGCACAAAAAAACGTTTTCCAAAAATGTTCAGGTTTTTTTAGAAATGTTCACAGTTTAAAAAATTGTGTTTTAAAAATATGGTCACAATTTTAAAAAAATCACGTTTCAAAAAGCAATTCCAATTATATTCTCCAAAAAGAATATCGTTTTCAAATAATGTATGTGTTTTCAAAACAATTTCATGTTTCAAAAATTTGGTGTTTTCCCGGGAATGTTTGTGTTTTCAAAAAAGTTCACGTTTTCAAAAATTATTCAGTATTTCAAAAACAACCGTGTTTTAAAAAATGTTCACAATCTAAAAAATGTTTCTTTCTTCAAAAACTGTTCATAATTTGAAAAATGTTCCCGTTTCTAAAATTGTTCCCCGTAATTTTAAAAAATATATTTTCCAAAAACTTTTTGCGTTTTAAAATAATGTGTGTGCTTTAAATAAAAATGTTATTTAAAAATACATGTTTCGAAAATGTCCTTGTTTCCCTGAAGCGTTCACATTTTCAAAAAAGGGTTTTTTTCCAATATAATTGTTGGTATTTTAAAACTATTTTATAAAAGGGCCATTTGCATTTCTATCCCTAACTCGAACCACCGAATCAGATATACCCTTAATTCGAAAGCCTTCTCAAATTTGCCCCTCCGCCGTTAGGTGCCTTTATAGAAATAACCTTCTGCGTCGTTATCGTCCGGTCAAACAGCTTTGACCGTCCTGAAAAAAATAGCAAAAAAATCTAAAATTTTGTGAGATCGAAGATACTCATGTGCCAAAGGTGTGTGCAAAGTTTTGTGCTATTTGGACATTCCAGGAGCTCGTGGCGAGGAAAAACAGTTAATCTGCACGCTTGTGAACAATAAATTTGAAATAAAATAGCAAAAAATTTAAAAAATATGGAATTTTTTGGCATCAAAGTGGCTTGGGTGCACAAGGTGCTTGCAAGTTTTTGTGATCAAATGACATGCGAGGAGCTCTAGCAAGAAAAAACAAAATAGTCATTTTTTCCCAAGTTTTTCCCGAGCTAAATTTTGTTTTTTTCTCCACAAGCCCCTCTAATGTCCAAACACAGCAAAAATTTGCAGGAAGCTTGCAGACTCGCGCCTCTTTGATGCCAAAAAATTTCATATTTTTTTGAATTTTCTTGCTATTTTTTTGAATTTACTATTCACAGGCTTACATATTTATTGTTTTTCCTCTGACACGAGCTCCTGGAATGTACAAACAGCACGAAAATTTTCACGCACCTTGCAAACCTGAGTATTTTTGATCCCATAAATTTTCAGATTTTTTAGAATTTTTTTGCTATTTTTTTCAGGACGGTCAAAGCTCTTTGACCGGCTTTGACCTGCTTTGACCGGACGGTTACGACACAAAAGGGTATTTTTATAAGTGCACCTAACGGCGGAGGGGCAAATTTGAGCAACCTTTGAAATTAGGGGTAAATCTGAGAGTGGGCGCAAATTAGAGGTATAGATGTAACTGTCCCTTTATAAAATTGTCAGAAGTTAAAAAATTCCCTATTTAAAAAATGTTTGGATTTTGAAAATATTTCCACGTTTTTAAAATTCATTTTTAAACTAACCAGAAAAATCGCATGATATAGGATCGCTACAAAAAAAACGATAGGAAAACCGAGACGCTACAGGGGAGCACCCTATGTGTGAGTGTGCCGGCCCAGGCAAGGGCCCAATTCTGCCGCGGCAAGCGGCACATAGGAGGCCCCATCAACGATGGTTTGCCAGGAGAGCCCTCTTGATCGCCTTAAGGCCGACTTGATGCTGCGTGCGTGCCCGCCGGCTATTGCCCTTTGGCTAAGGGCATGTACAATGCTTGATAGTTTTGCATATAATCTAAAGATGATAAAAAAAGTGCCTATAATGAGTTATCTCTTAGCCTTATCTTTAATAACTAGCAATTCTTAAAAATGTGGTGAGACATATTGTGCTAAGAGATCATCTCTTGTCTTCTCTTAAATAAGAGAATACAAGCATTTTCTTATGAGTTCTCTCTCTTCCACCTCATTATTTATCCTACGTGGCACTCGTAAGATAGCACCATTGTACATGCTCTAAGTTGTCTTGGTCGGTCGGTCGTTTCCAGTTTTTTATGTACTGCTACAAAACATATAAAAAAACATAAATTCGACAAAAAATCCTGAATTGAAAAATAAAAGAATAATTGATTAGAAAAAAGTGTTCCAATTTTAAGAAGTTCAAAATTTTGAACAAAATAATGAATTTAAAAATGTCATGAATTTGAAAAAGGTTCATGAAGTTTAAATTTTTGTGGATTTAAAAAAAGACATACATCTGCAAAATATCACGATTTCCGAAATCATGTATTTGAAAAATGCCATGAATTTTGAATTTTTTTTAAAATTTGAATAAAAAATCAAGATTTTTTTGGAAAAAACTAATAGAAAGCGAAAACAACAAAACCTGAACAAAAAAACAACAATAAATCAAATAAAAACCGAGCAGGGAAAACATGAAGAATCGACTGAAAGCTACTAGAAGCTTCCTAAAAACAGAAACAACCAGCTACTTTACAGTTACATGAACTGGCCCCTTATTTCGAGAGGGATGTGTGCCATGTACCAAATGGCTCTATTTGACGTGATACGCGCGAGATTGAAAATGGCATCACCACTTCTATAGGAAAAGCAAGAGCAACTAGTTAACGAGCGCTTTTTCGGAGCGTTCGGAACGAGCGGTTCGGGAGCACTCAGCGGATGACAAGTGTCGCGCGTGGAGCGCTCCCACGAGGGAAAACCAGCCGGCACCGTTGGTTTCTGGTTTTTCATTTCCGATTTGTGGTTTTGTGCGTTTTGCCGTTTAACCCTCTAACTACTAGTATTTTCTGTTTTTCACTTTCCACGCGCTAACACCAAATAAAATAACGGCCAACCGCGTTGGTTCCTTGTTTCCTTTTTGTTTCCCTTTTTGTTCCCATTATATTTCTGGGAAATGGAGATTGATGGGGTAGTTATGGGCGGGGGCTACCAACACTATCAAATGTGACCTTTCAAGTAAGGAAAAAACAACAACTTTTTCATACACACGAAGAAAAGGCATGGTTTGACGCATGGTCGTGATGACTGCAGAGGCATCGCTCAATCCCGTGAATGCCAATGTGTGAATTCTCTATAGGCATAGGTGTATACTAGCAGAGGCATGGTTTGTATAACTTTACTAAACTGGAGCTCGGCGCCTCCGGCGCGGGGGAAGCTCCTGCTCGCCTTCGGCTCGCTTAATTTTCATGAACATCTTGAAGGGAGACATAGGTCGTGTTGGGGAATGCAGTATTTCAAAATTTTACCTATGATTACGCAAGATATATCTATGAGATGCATAGCAACGAGAGGGGAGAGTGTGTCCACGTATCCTCGTAGACCGAAAGCGGAAGCGTTTAGTATAACGTAGTTGATGTAGTCGAACATCTTCACGATCCAACCGATCCAAGCACCGAACGTATGATACCTCCGCGTTCAGCACACGTTCAGCTCGATGACGCCCCTCGATCTCTTGATCCAGTTGAGGACGAGGGAAAGTTACGTTAGCACGACGACGTGGCGACGATGATGATGAAGTTACCAGCGCGGGGCTTCACCTAAGCACTACGACGATATGACCAAGGTGTGTAACTGTGGAGGGGGCACCGCACATGGCTAAGAGAAGACTTGGTGTGTCTTTGGGGTGCTCCCTCCCACGTATATAAAGGGGGGAGGAGAGGAGGCCGGCCCTAGAGGGGGCGCGCCAAGGGGGGAAGGGGGAAAGAGAAGGAGGAGAAGAAGGAAAGCCCCCCAACCCTAGTCCAATTTGGATTGGGCTTGGGCGGGCACGCGCCTCCACCTGGCCGCCGCCTCCTCTTTTCCACTAGGGCCCATGAAGGCCCATTAACCCCCCGGAGGTTTCTGGTAACCCCTCGGTACTCCGGAAAATGTCCGAACCCTTTCGAAACCATTCCGGTGTCCAAACATAACCTTCCAATATATCAATCTTTATGTCTCGACCATTTCGAGACTCCTCGTCACATATGTGATCTCATACGAGACTCCAAACAAACTTCGGTTTATCAAATCACATAACTTATAATACAAATCGTCATCGAACATTAAGCGTGTGGACCCTACAGGTTCGAGAACTATGTACACATGACCGAGACACATCTCCGGTCAATAACCAATAGCGGAACCTGGATGCTCATATTGGCTCCTACATATTCTACGAAGATCTTTATCGGTCAAAACCGCATAATAACATACGTTGTTCCCTTTGTCATCGGTATGTTACTTGCCCGAGATTCGATCGTCGGTATCATCATACATAGTTCAATCTCGTTACCGGCAAGTCTCTTTACTCATTCCGTAATGCATCATCCTGTGGCTAACTCATTAGACACATTGCTTGCAAGTCTCATAATGATGTGCATTACCGAGAGGGCCCAGAGATACCTCTCTGATACATGGAGTGACAAATCCTAATCTCGATCTATGCCAACTCAACAAACACCATTGGAGACACCTGTAGAGCATCTTTATAATCACCCAATTACGTTGTGATGTTTGATAGCACACAAGTTGTTTCTCCGGTATTTGGGAGTTGCATAATCTCATAGTCTGAGGAACTTGTATAAGTCATGAAGAAAGCAATAGCAGAAAAACTAAACAATCATTATGCTAAGCTAACAGATGGGTCTTGTCCATCACATCATTCTCTAATGATGTGATACCGTTCATCAAATGACAACACATGTCTATGGTCAGGAAACTTAACCATCTTTGATTAACGAGCTAGTCTAGTAGAGGCATACTAGGGACACTCTGTTTGTTTATGTATTCACACATGTACTAAGTTTTTGGTTAATACAATTCTAGCATGAGTAATAAACATTTATCATGATATAAGGAAATATAAATAACAACTTTATTATTGCCTCTAGGGCATATTTACTTCAGTCTCCCACTTGCACTAGAGTCAATAATCTAGATTACATAGTAATGATTTTAACACCCATGGAGTCTTGGTGCTGATCATATTTTGCTCGTGAGAGAGGCTTAGTCAACGGGTCTGCAACATTTAGATCCGTATGTATCTTGCAAATCTCTATGTCTCCCTCCTTGACTTGATCGCGGATGGAATTGAAGCGTCTCTTGATGTGTTTGGTTCTCTTGTGAAATATGGATTCCTTCGCCAAGGCAATTGCTCTAGTATTGTCACAAAAGATTTTCATTGGACCTGATGCACTAGGTATAACACCTAGATCGGATATGAACTCCTTCATCCAGACTCCTTCATTTGCTGCTTCCGAAGCAGCTATGTACTCTGCTTCACACGTAGATCCCGCCACGACACTCTGCTTGGAACTGCACCAACTGACAGCTCCACTATTCAACATAAATATGTATCCGGTTTGTGACTTAGAGTCATCTGAACCAGTGTCAAAGCTTGCATCGACGTAACCGTTTATGACAAGCTCTTTGTCACCTCCATAAATGAGAAACATATCCTTAGTCCTTTTCAGGTATTTCAGGATGTTCTTGACCGCTGTCCAGTGATCCACTCCTGGATTAATTTGGTACCTCCTTGCTAAACTAATAGCAAGGCACACATCAGGTCTGGTACACAACATTGTATACATGATAGAACCTATGGCTGAGGCATAGGGAATGACTTTCATTTTCTCTCTATCTTCTGCAGTAGTCGGAAATTGAGTCTAACTCAACTTCACACCTTGTAACACAGGCAATAACCCTTTCTTTGACACTGATCCATTTTGAACTTCTTCAAAACTTTATCAAGGTATGTGCTTTGTGAAAGTCCAATTAAGCGTCTTGATCTATCTCTATAGATCTTGATGCCCAATATATAAGCAACTTCACCGAGGTCTTTCATTGAAAAATTCTTATTCAAGTATCCTTTTATGCTATTCAGAAATTCAGTATCATTTCCAATCAACAATCTGTCATCCACATATAATATCAGAAATGCTACAGAGCTCCCACTCACTTTCTTGTAAATACAGGCTTCTCCAAGAGCCATATGCTTTGATCACACTATCAAAGAGTATATTCCAACTCCGAGAGGCTTGCACCAGTCCATAAATGGATCACTGGAGCTTCCACACTTTGTTAGCACCTTTTGGATCGACAAAACATTCAGGTTGCATCATATACAACTCTTCTTTAAGATATCCATTACGGAATGCAGTTTTGACATCCATTTGCCAAATTTCATAATCATAAAATGCGGCAATTGCTAACATGATTCGTACAGACTTGAGCATCACTACGGGTGAGAAGGTCTCATCGTAGTCAACTCCTTGAACTTGTCAAAAACCTTTCACAACAAGTCCAGCTTTGTAGATAGTAATATTACCGTCAGCGTCAGTCTTCTTCTTGAAGATCCATTTATTCTCTATTGCTTGCCGATCATCGAGCAAGTCAACCAAAGTCCACACTTTGTTCTCATACATGGATCCCATCTCAGATTTCATGGCCTCAAGCCATTTCGCGGAATCTAGGCTCATCATCACTTCCTCATAATTCGTAGGTTTGTCATGGTCAAGTAACATGACCTCTAGAACAGGATTATTGTACCACTCTGGTGCGGATCTTACTCCGGTTGACCTACGAGGTTCGGTAGTAACTTGATCAGAAGTTTCATGATCATCATCATTAGCTTCCTCACTAATTGGTGTAGGACTCATTGGAACTGATTTCTGTGATGAACTACTTTCCAATTCGGGAGAAGGTATAATTACCTCATCAAGTTCTACTTTCCACCCACTCACTTCTTTCGAGAGAAACTCCTTCTCTAGAAAGGATCCATTCTTAGCTACGAGTATTTTGCCTTCGGATCTGTCATAGAAGGTGTACCCAATAGTCTCCTTTGGGTATCCTATGAAGACACATTTCTCTGATTTGGGTTCGAGCTTATCAGGTCGAAGCTTTTTCACATAAGCATCGCAGCCCCAAACTTTAAGAAACGACAACTTGGGTTTCTTGCCAAACCACAGTTCATATGGTGTCGTCTCAACGGATTTAGATGGTGCCCTATTTAACATGAATGCATTCGTCTCTAAAGCATAACCCCAAAACAATAGCGGTAAATCAGTAAGAGACATCATAGATCGCACCATATCTAATACAGTGCGGGTACGACGTTCGGACACACCATTACGCTGTGGTGTTCCAGGTGGTGTGAGTTGCGAAACTATTCCGCATTGTTTCAAATGAAGACCAAACTTATAACTCAAATATTCACCTCCACGATCAGATCATAGAAACTTTATTTTTTTGTTACGATGATTTTCCACTTCACTATGAAATTCTTTCAACTTTTCAAAAGTTTCAGACTTATGTTTCATCAAGTAGATATAGCCGTATCTGCTCAAATCATCTGTGAAGGTCAGAAAATAATGATACCCGCCGCGAGCCTCAACACTCATCGGACCGCATACATCAGTATGTATTATTTCCAACAAGTCTGTTGCTCGCTCCATTGTTATGGAGAATGGAGTCTTAGTCATCTTTCCCATGAGGCATGGTTCGCAAGCATCAAGTGATTCCAAAAGTCCATCAACATGGAGTTTCTTCATGCGCTTTACACCAATATGACCTAAACGGCAGTGCCACAAATAAGTTGCACTATCATTATTAAACTTGTATCTTTTGGCTTCAATACTATGAATATGTGTATCACTACTATCGAGATTCAACAAAAAATAGACCACTCATCAAGGGTGCATGACCATAAAAGATATTACTCATATAAATAGAACAACCATTATTCTCTGATTTAAATGAATAACCGTCTCGCATCAAACAAGATCCAGATATAATGTTCATGCTTAATGCTGGCACCAAATAACAATTATTCAGGTCTAAAACTAATCCCGAAGGTAGATGTAGAGGTAGCGTGCCGACGGCGATCACATTGACTTTGGAACCATTTCTCACGCGCATCGTCAGCTCATCCTTAGCCAATCTTTGTTTAATCCTAGCCCTTGTTTCGAGTTGCAAATATGAGCAACAGAACCAGTATCAAATACCCAGGCGCTACTACGAGCATTAGTAAGGTACACATCAATAACATGTATATCAAATATACCTTTCACTTTGCCACCCTTCTTATCCGCCAAATACTTGGGGCAGTTCCGCTTCCAGTGACTAGTCCCTTTGCAGTAGAAGCACTCAGTCTCAAGCTTAGGTCCAGACTTGGGCTTCTTCACTTGAGTAGCAACTTGCTTGCCGTTCTTCTTGAATTTCCCCTTCTTCCCTTTGCCCTTCTTCTTGAAACTAGTGGTCTTGTTAACCATCAACACTTGATGCTCCTTCTTGATTTCTACCTCCGCAGCCTTTAGCATCGCGAAGATCTCGGGAATTGTCTTATCCACCCCTTGCATATTATAGTTCATCACAAAGCTTTTGTAGCTTGGTGGCAGTGATTGAAGAACTCTGTCAATGACACTATCATCACTAAGGTTAACTCCCAGTTGAGTCAAGTGGTTGTGGTACCCAGACATTCTGAGTATATGTTCACTGACAGAACTATTCTCCTCCATCTTGCAGCTATAGAACTTATTGGAGACTTCATATCTCTCAATTCGGGCATTTGCTTGAAATATTAAGTTCAACTCCTGGAATATCTCATATGCTCCACGACGTTCAAAACGTCGTTGAAGTCCTGATTCTAAGCCGTACAGCATGGCGCACTTAACTATCGAGTAGTCATCAGCTTTGCTCTGCCAAACGTTCATAACATCTGGAGTTGCTCCCGTAGCGAGTCTTGCACCTAGCGGTGCTTCCAGGATGTAACTCTTCTGTGTAGCAATGAGGATAACCCTCAAGTTACGGACCAAGTCCGTGTAGTTGCTACCATCATCTTTCAACTTAGCTTTCTCTAGGAATGCATTAAAATTCAAAGGAACGATAGCACGGGCCATTGATCTACAACAACATAGACATGCAAATACTATCAGGTACTAAGTTCATGATAAATTAAAGTTCAATTTAATCATATTACTTAAGAACTCCCACTTAGATAGACATCCCTCTAGTCATCTAAATGATCACGTGATCCATATCAACTAAACCATGTCCGATCATCACGTGAGATGGAGTAGTTTTCAATGGTGAACATCACTATGTTGATCATATCTACTATATGATTCACGTTTGACCTTTCGGTCTCAGTGTTCCGAGGCCATATTTGCATATGCTAGGCTCGTCAAGTTTAACCCGAGTATTCTACGTGTGCAAAACTGGCTTGCGCCCGTTGTATGTGAACATAGAGCTTATCACACCCGATCATCATGTGGTGTCTCGTCACGACGAACTGCAGCAACGGTTCATACTCAGGGAGAACACTTATACCTTGAAATTTAGTGAGGGATCATCTTATAATGCTACCGCCGTACTAAGCAAAATACGATGCATAAAGGATAAACATCACATGCAATCAAAATAAGTGATATGATATGGCCATCATCATCTTGTGCCTTTGATCTCCATCTCCAAAGCACCGTCATGATCACCATCGTCACTGGCTTGACACCTTGATCTCCATCGTAGCATCGTTGTCGTCTCGCCAACTATTGCTTCTGCGACTATCGCTACCGCTTAGTGATAAAGTAAAGCAATTACATGGCAATTGCATTTCATACAATAAAGCGACAACCATATGGCTCCTGCCAGTTGTCGATAACTATTACAAACATGTTCATCTCATACACTAATTTATATCTCATCACGTCTTGACCATATCACATCACAACATGCCCTGCAAAAACAAGTTAGACGTCCTCTAGTTTGTTGTTGCAAGTTTTACGTGGCTGCTACGGGCTTCTAGCAAGAACCATTCTTACCTACGCATCAAAACCAGAACGATTTTTCATCAAGTATGTTGTTTTAACCTTCAACAAGGACCGGGCGTAGTCCAACCTGATTCAACTAATTTTGGAGAAACAGACACCCACTAGCCACTTGTGTGCGAAGCACGTCGGTAGAACCAGTCTCATGAATGCGGTCATGTAATGTCGGTCCGAGCTGCTTCATCCAACAATACCGCTGAATCAAAGTAAGACGTTGCTGGTAAGCAGTATGACTATTATTGCCCGCAACTCATTGTGTTCCACTCGTGCATATAACATCTACGCATAGACCTAACTCGGATGCCGCTGTTGGGGAACGCATTATTTCAAAATTTTACCTATGATCATGCAAGATCTATCTAGGAGATGCATAGCAACGAGATGGGAGAGTGTGTCCACGTACCCTCGTAGACCGAAAGCAGAAGCGTTTAGTAACGCGATTGATGTAGTCGAACGTCTTCGCAATCCAACTGATCCAAGCACGGAACGACGCCACCTCCACATTGAGCACACGTTCAGCTTGATGACGTCCCTCAATCTCTTGATCCAGTTGAGGATGAGGGAGAGTCCCATCAGCATGACGGCATGGCGACGGTGATGATGACGTTACCGGCGCAGGGCTTCGCCTAAGCACTACGACGATATGACCGAGGTGTGTAACTGTGGAGGGGGGCACCACACACGGCTTTGGGGTGCCCCCTCCCATGTATATAAAGGGGGAGGAGAGGACGCCGGCCCTAGAGGGGGCGCGCCATGGGGGGGAGACCTACTTGGACTCCCGGTCCAAGTAGGATTCGCCCCCCTTTCCTTTCCGAAGAAGGGGGAAGGGGGAAAGAGAAGGCAGAGAAGAAGGAAAGTGCCCCCCCAACCCTAGTCCAATTCGGATTGGGCTTGGGGGGTGCGCGCCTCCACCTGGCCGCCGCCTCCTCTCTTCTACTAGGGCCCATGAAGGCCCATTAACCCCCCGGAGGTTCCCGGTAACCCCCCGGTACTCCAAAAAATGTCCGAACCTTTCCGAAACCATTCCGGTGTTCAAACATAACCTTCCAATATATCAATCTTTATGTCTCGACCATTTTGAGACTCCTCGTCACGTCTGTGATCTCATCCGGGACTCCGAACAAACTTCGGTTCATCAAATCACATAACTCATAATACAAATCGTCATCGAACATTAAGCATGCGGACCCTACGGGTTCGAGAACTATGTAGACATGACCGAGGCACATCTCCGGTCAATAACCAATACCGGAACCTGGATTCTCATATTGGCTCCTACATATTCTACGAAGATCTTTATCGGTCAAAACCGCATAACAACATACATTGTTCCCTTTGTCATCGGTATGTTACTTGCCCGAGATTCGATCGTCGGTATCATCATACCTAGTTCAATCTCATTACCGGCAAGTCTCTTTACTCGTTCCGTAATGCATCATGCCGTGGATAACTCATTAGGCACATTGCTTGCAAGGCTCATAGTGATGTGCATTACTGAGAGGGCCCAGAGATACCTCTCCAATACACGGAATGACAAATCCTAATCTCGATCTATGCCAACTCAACAAACACCATTGGAGACACCTCTAGAGAATATTTGTAATCACCCAGTTACGCTGTGACGTTTGATAGCACACAAGGTGTTCCTCCGGTATTCGGGAGTTGCATAATCTCATAGTCTGAGGAACATGTATAAGTCATGAAGAAAGCAATAGCAAAAAAAGTAAACGATCATTATGCTAAGCTAACGGATGGGTCTTGTCCATCACATCATTCTCTAATGATGTGATCCCGTTCATCAAATGACAACACATGCCTATGGTCAGGAAACTTAACCATCTTTGATTAACGAGATAGTGTAGTAGAGGCATACTAGGGACACTCTATTTGTCTATGTATTCACACATGTACTAAGTTTCTGATTAATACAATTCTAGCATGAATAATAAATATTTATCATGATATAAGGAAATATAAATAACAACTTTATTATTGCTTCTAGGGCATATTTCCTTCAGGTCGAAGTGTGTGTTGGTCGTGCAGCGTGTTGGTTCATGCGGCACGTTGTCCATCGTGGTGTCACACGGCGCCTGCGGCGCGGGGAAACCTCCTACTCGCCTTCGGCTCATTTAATTTTCATGAACATCTTGAAGGGGGGCACAGGTCGAAGTGTCTGTTGGTCGTGCACCGTGTTGGTTCGTGCTGCGCGTTGTCCGTCGTGGTGTCACAAGGCGCCTCCGGCGCGGGGGAACCTCCTGCTCGCCCCCGGCTCGTTTAATTTTCATAAACATCTTGAAGGGGGGGTGCATAGGTCGAAATGTGTGTTGGTCGTGAAGTGTGTTGGTTCGAGCATTGCAATGTCCGTTGTGGTGTCACACGGCGCCTCCGGCGCGGGGAACCTCCTGCTCGCCTTTGGCTCGTTTACTTTTCATAAACATCTTGAAGGGGGGGGCATAGGTGAAAGTGTGTGTTGGTCGTGCAGCATGTTGGTTCATGCGGCGCGTTGTGGTGTCACACAGCGCCTCCGGCGCGAGGAACCTCCTGCTAGCCTTCGGCTCGTTTAATTTTTATAAACATCTTGAAGGGGGGCATCGGTCGTAGTGTGTGTTGGTCATGCAGCGTGTTGGTTCGTGCGGCACGTTGTCCGTCATGGTGTCACACGGAGCCTCCGGCACGGGGGAACCTCCTGCTCACCTTCGGCTCATTTAATTTTCATAAATATCTTGAAGGGGCGCACAGGTCGAAGTGTGTGTTGGTCGTGCAACGTGTTGGTCCGTGCGGCGCCTCCGACGCAGGGGAACCTCCTGCTCGCCTTCGGCCCATTTATTTTTCATAAACATCTTGAAGGGGGGCATAGGTCGAAGTGTGTGTTGGTCGTGCAGCGTGTTGGTTCGTGCGGCGCGTTGTCCGTCGTGGTGTCACACGACGCCTCCTGCGCGGGGGAACCTCCCGCTCACCTTCGGCTCATTTAATTGTCATAAACATTTTGAAGGGGGCATAGGTTGAGGTGTGTGTTGGTCGTGCAGCGTGTTTGTCCGTGCGGCGCATTGTCCTTCGTGGTGTCACACAGTGCCTCCGGCACGGGGGAAGCTCCCGCTTGCCTTCGGCTTGTTTAATTTTCATAAACATCTTGAAGGGGGGCATAGGTCGAAGTGTGTGTTGGTCGTGCAGCGTGTTGGTCCGTGCGGCGCGTTGTCCATCGTGGTGTCACGAGGCGCCTCTGGCGCGGGGGAACCTCCTGCTCGCCTTCGTTCGTTTAGTTTTCATAAACATCTTGAAGGGGGGGACATAGGTCAAAGTGTGTGTTGGTCGTGCAGCGTGTTGGCCCATGCGGCGCGTTCTCCGTCTTGGTGTCACACGGCGCCTCCGGCGCGAGGAACCTCATGCTCGCCTTCGGCTCGTTTAAATTTTCATAAACATCTTGAAGAGGGTGCACACACACTACTGCAGGATGCTAACAACTCGACACTACGATAAGAGACCCTTCGACGAAACTGTGTGCGATGCAATAATCGCAAACAGTGGTGTAAAAAACCCGTCAAAAAAGGTGCAAAACGTTTGCGATGGAGGATGCATCAAACATGGTTCAGATTTTAGTTGTGTGTGCGATGTAGGGCATATGGTTCAGTTCAATCAACTGTTTGTGATGAGGAGGAACAAAAGAAACGGACAGCCAGATGAAGGTGTGTGCGATATACAACATACAGTTCACTCGGATGAACTGTTTGTGATTTGGCAACACAAAAGAAACGGTCGGCCAGATCAAGGTGTGTGCGATATACGGCATGCGGTTCACTCGAATGAACTATTTGCGTTGAGACAAGAGAACAGAAATAGTTTAATATATCAAGATGTGTGAGATACGCGACAAACAGGTCTGTAATCAGAAATGTGTGTGAAGACCGATAATAACACTGACGATTGCTTCTAATAAGACGTATGTGATATGCTTTATCTACACAACATCTATTGGCCATTGGGGGACGTGTGGTCATCTGGATACGCCATAAGAATGCGGAGAGGCATCCTATATTAGCAAGGACTAGATGTTCCACCAATAGCTCATGTAAGAGAACTCTCAAGTTAAGTGTGCTCAGGCTGGAGATGGGTCATATCTATCAAATTAAGTGACTAATATGACCCATCCCATGAGTTAATTTAACCTTGAGGTCCTTGTTTTATATTTATTTTTATTTCTTAACACATGTTAAAGAAGGTCTACCACATTACTTTTTGACAATGTGCGATACGTGGCATATAGTTGATCCATCCGACCCGTTTGTGATGGAATAAGTCGTGTGTGTTGTGGGCAAACGCTTGCTAGTATTCAACCGTTTGCGATTGATGAATTCATCACCGACGGGTTCCCTAGAGTGGTCCGTGTTCATCTGATCATCATCTACTTCTTGTGCTAGCTCGATGTTCCTTCTATGATAAGTTTTCATTAATTGATGGCGTTTTATGAACACACCGCCATTTTCTCACCTGTTTCCTGCCACCCAGCGATATTGCGCATAAACCTAGGCGGCGCGCGACGCACGGAGGCGACAAGCGCAGCCTATAGCACATCCACCTTTTCCAAGCATGCCAACCCACCAAAGCGCCGCCTCTGCCATCAACCTCGTAGACGAGGAAAACGAGCAGGCACCACGGGCCGTCAAGGCCAAGGCGCTCCCTCGCAACGCGATGGACGACGCCGTGATGTGCGTCATCGCCAGGGTTGAGCAGACCTTTGCCGCATATGGCGCTTGAGCACCATGGATCAAGATAGGCATGTCAGCGCCGACATGCTGTAGCTCGCCGCACATCATGATCGATGGCGCGCTGCAGAGCAAGCTAGGTGCGTCCGCGCCGATAGGCTGCGGCTGGCCGCACAGCGAGACCGTTGGAGCGCTGCAGAGCGACAGACACGGTGCGCCGCATAGCAAGAGCAGATCCATTGGCGCTTGCCTGCTGTCGACACGGCGTCGCAGCTGGGTACACATCCCCTCTGTACCCCCATTCCTCGCCAGGAGTGGGCAGAGGCCCTCTACGCCGTACTTGCACCAGAGGCCAGCCGCGTCGTAGTTGCACTGGACGCCCGCCATGTTGTTCGCATGGGTCGCGCCGTTCACCTTGTCCGCGGCCCTCTCGATGCCAACGCGCTGGTCAGTAGGCTCGACTGCCTCCTTGGCCCAGGTGTCCACCTGGGCACAATAGATGAACACAGCCATCTCATCCTTGAGCTGGTGATCTCCGATGAAATAGCCAACTTGGAGCTCAAGATCGCACTCCAGATGTACCGCGAGCGTGTCGACCGCTTGGACGAACGCCTGCACGAGTTCAGGCAGAGCCAAGAGCTACCGTAGGCAAGGGCTGCTGGTCATGGTCTCATGGACGCGTTTTATTTTGTTGAGTTGTTTTGACGTGGATAGCTATGTATTCACAGCAATCATAATATTGCTCTGTTTATTCCCCTGTTTCAATGTGTGTACTCTGTTTTCCATTCTTTATGTTCTGTTTCAATGTGTGTGTATACGCTTTCCATTCTGTATATGTGGATGATAACAGCTAGATTCAAATTAGTATACAAAAACAGATAGAAAATGGAATTCATAATATATATATACATATATATATATTAATTGTTCATTAGTTCAGCATAGAATATATATATAATATCATCACATATACGTGATGATACTTAACTACTAGGTACAATGCATAAAATTGAAAACGAAAAATACTAAAACTAATAATCCCTCCTTGGGCCAGTATTTCGGTAGCCCATCGCCAGCAGCTCCCTGGTGTGCGGCGTCTTCCCAGTGCGGACGCAGTACTTCGCCTCGCAGCGCTTGACGTATCGATCTGGCTCTTGTTGGCGAACGAGTGCGAATGATCTTGGCATTTCGTTGGGCGCCCACCGGAGCTCCTCGTCGGTGGCACGCTGGAGCTTATCGGCCCACCTCCATGCATCGACGAGGCGCCCAGCGCGTTTGACCTTCCTCGCGAATTACCCGTCTTCGTACACCTCCTCCGCAGGACGACGCCCCCGCCCCCAAGGATCCGTCGCCTCCTTTTACAGGAGGCATCACGGGCTTCACATGCCGCCTGGTACCTGGCTTCCTCCTCTGCCATCTCCTTCTTGAACGCCACTTGCCTGGCTTTCTCAGCCGGCGGCAGCGACTTTGACAGACAAAGATTGTACTGGCCCTAAAACCAATCCAAAGTTGGGGGGGGGTCTGGCGCAACCTCGTCCGACGGCGCGTAGGGGTCCTCGTCGCTGCTCTCCGAGTGAGCGTCCTTGGGGGCGGTGACTCCTCTTCGGTGCGTGGGCAGACTGGCGGTGCCATGGCAGAGATTTGAGAGAAAGAGAGAGAGAGAGGGCGAGCAAGGGGAGGATGTAGATGAGAATGCATGCGGGACGACGTGAGCAAGGTAGTATTTATTGGTGGCCGGAATCTAGATCGATGGGAATAGTACACACGCCTGATACATCTCCAACGTATCTATAAATTTTTATTGTTCCATGCTGTTTTATTATCAATCTTGGATGTTTTATAATCATTTTATAGTCATTTTATATCATTTTTGGTACTAACCTATTGACATAGTGCCTAGTGCCAATTCCCGTTTTCCATGTTTTTTACATCGCAGGAAATCAATATCAAACAGATTCCAAATGGCATGAAACTTTACAATAATTTTTATGGGCCAAAAGGAAGCAGATGGGCCCTGGTTGCACCTGGAGGGTGTCCAGCGGGGGGCACAACCCACCAGGGCGCGCCAGGAGGCCCTGGCACCCCCAGGTGGGTTGTGCCCACCTCGGGTGCCCCCCGGACCGCCTCTTTGCTCTATAAATACCCAAATATTCCCAAAACCCTAGGGGAGTTGATGAAATATTCATCCAGCCGCCGCAGAGTGTAGAAACACCAGATCCAATCTAAAGACCATCACGGAGGGGTTCACCACTTCCATTGGTGCCTCTCCGATGATGCGTGAGTAGTTCTTTGTAGACCTTCAGGTCCGTAGTTAGTAGCTAGATAGCTTCATCTCTCTCTCTTGATCCTCAATACAATGGTCTCTTGGAGATCCATATGATGTAACTATTTTGAGGTGTGTTTGTTGGGATCAATGAACTTCGAGTTTATGATCAGATCTATGTTTTTATATCCATGAAAGTATTTGAGTTTCTTTGATCTCTTTTATGCATGATCTCTTATAGCCTCGTATTTCTTCTCCGATATTTGGGTTTTGTCTGGCCAACTCGATCTATTTATCTTGCAATGGGAAGAGGTTCCCGGTAGTGGCTTCGATCTTACGGTGCTTGATCCCAGTGCCAGAAAGGGAACTGACACGTATGTATCGTTGCTACTAAGGATAAAAAGACGAGATCTATATCTACCGCCATATAGATAAACAGATCTTGTCTACATCATGTCATTGTTCTTATTGCATTACTCTGTTTTTCCATGAACTTAATACACTAGATGCATGCTGGATAGCGGTCAATGTGTGGAGTAATAGTAGTAGATGCAGGCAGGAGTCGATCTACTAATCTTGGACGTGATGCCTATGTAATGATCATTGCCTGGATATCGTCATAATTATTTTATGTTCTATCAATTTCCCAACAGTAATTTGTTTACCCACCGTTTGCTATTTTTCTCAAGAGAAGCCACTAGTCAAACCTACGGCCCTCGGGTCTTATTTCTCATATATTTGTCTTGCGATCTACTTTTTCCTTGCTTTTTATTTTAAGATCTATTAAACCAAAAATCCAAAACTACTTTGCTGCACTTTATTTTATTTGCGATCTATTATTTCAATCTATCACAACTTTCTCCCGTCACACTCCAATTCTGGCGCTGTTACCCGAAAGGGATTGACAACCCCTTTAACTCGTCGGGTTGCGAGGTATTGTTATTTGTGTGTAGGGGCTATTTACGTTGTGTTGCTTGGTTCTCCTACTAGTTCGATACCTTGGTTTCATAACCGAGGGAAATACTCTACCGTCGCTGTGCTACATCATCCCTCCCTCTCCGGGGAAATACCGACGTAGTTCCAGCTGCCATCAAGGAGAATTTCTGGCGCCATTGCCGGGGAGGATCTTCATCATAACCAGGTTCCTGATCGCAAATCTCGTCTCCTTGCAATTTACATTATTTGCCATTTGCCTCTCGTTTCCTCTCCCCCACTTCACAAAAATTTGCTATTTTATTTGCCTCTCTTTTTCCGTTCGCCGTTCTCTTGCCAGATATGTTTTTTAGTGCAATCTTCTTGTGTGGTCATCATGACTCAAGAGAACACCAAGTTATGTGATTTCTCAAATACCAACAACAATGATTTTATTGGCACTCCGCTTGATCCTCCCGCCACTAGTGCGGAGACTTGTGATATTAATACTGCTTTGCTGAATCTTGTTATGAAAGACCAATTTTCCGGTACTCCTAATGAGGATGCCGCGTCCCATCTTAATACCTTCGTGGAATTATGCGATATTCAAAAGAAAAAAGATGTGGACAATGATGTGGTCAAGTTGAAATTATTTCCGTTCTCTTTGCGTGATTCTGCAAAAATTTGGTTCTTTTCTTTGCCTCGTAATAGTATCGATTCTTGGAACAAGTGCAAAGATGCTTTTATCACTAAGTATTTTCCTCCCGCAAAAATTATTTCCCTTAGAACCCAGATCATGAATTTCAAGCAACTTGAAAATGAGCATGTTGTGCAATCTTGGAAAAGGATGAAAATGATGCTGAGGAATTGCCCAACTCATGGGTTAAATCTTTGGATGATCATACAAATTTTTTATGCGGGACTGAATTTTGTTTCTCGTAATCTTTTAGATTCCGCTGCAGGTGGTATTTTTATGGAAATTACTTTGGGTGAAGGTACCAAATTTCTTGATAATATCATGGCAAATTATTCAAAATGGCATACCGAAAGAGCTCCTACTGGTAAAAAAGTTAATTCGGTTGAAGAAGATAAAGTTGATGCTCTTATGAAATTGGTTGCTAGTGAAAGTGCTCCTATTGATTTTAATGATATGCCTTTGTCTACTTTGATTGAGCAAAATAGTGATGCCATTGATGTAAATTTTATCTCTAGAAATAATTTCAACAACAATGCTTATAGAGGTAATTTTAATCCTAGGCCTTTTCCTAGTAATTCCTCTTACAATTATGGTAATTCCTACGGAAATCAATCTTATAATAATAATATTAACACCTCTGATCTTGAGAATAATATTAAAGAATTTATCAATACACAAAAATAATTTCAACACTTCCATAGAAGAAAAGTTGAACAAAATTGATGATTTGTCTAGAAGTGTTGATAGAATTGCTCATGATGTGGAAAATATCAAGATGATTTTTTTGCCTAAAGTAGATGAATCAATTAACAACGCGTTTGGTTGGCGATTTTTGCGCCGTCTTCCGATTACACCGGCTCCTGATTACGTTACCGGTGTTTGTTTAGATCGGGCCAGTTCCAGATCCCCTGTAATCAGAAACAGATCTTCGCAAAACCAAAAACGGGCCATATGGACTGGTAAGGGAAAACACCGCTCCTCTGGTAACGCCGCATGTTCTGGTTTTTCCCCACCACGAGCACCCCGCAACCGCCAGCAGCGCCGTAGATCTTCCTTCGCCTCCAAGGACAATAGCGCCGGCAATCTTCCTCTGCCGTGAGCCCGTGAGCAGCAGCACCGCGATCTTCCGTCGCCGCCATTGGCAGCAGCGCCGCGATGTTCCGTCGCCACCATTGGCAGCAGCGTCGGTTTCCTTTTGCCGCCGTGAGGAGCAGCGCCGGCAATATTCCCCGCCATGTGCAGCAGCCCCAAAGATCCCGCCGCCATCATCAGCAACAGCGTGGCTGATTTCCCTCCGCCGTCTGAGCAGCTGGCACCCTCTTCTCTCGTTGCAACCCAACCCTCTCTGCTGGCGGCTGTAGGCCACCGTTTCCTCTTCCCTTGCTCGAACCAAACACATCTTGCATTCGCTTAGTTCTCGATCTAATACAGCGTATTCTCATTACAACACTGAATACATTACCTGTGTCCCAACCAAACGCGTCGTAAAGCTCTTTATGTTTTTATGGATGAAATTAAGAAAAGAACTGCTATGCTTAGAGCTAAAAGAGAATTTTTAGAAAAAGCATTTTCTAGTGATTATTCTTGCAAAGATGATGAAGATCTTAAAATGATTGGTGTTTCTTCTATTGATTCCTTGTTTAGTAAAGTCAAGAATGACGAAAAAGGGACAGGAGAAGAGTCAACTTTAGGTAGAAGGCATCCCAATATTTCGGAGGGTGAAAATCTTGTTGAGAAAATTGATGAAAGTGGGTTTGGAGAGGTCAAAACTTTAGCTAGTGATGCACTGCTACCTCTTTTAGCACTGCGTTGGTTTTCCCCGAAGAGGAAGGGATGATGCAACAAAGTAGCGTAAGTATGTCCCTCAGTTTTTGAGAACCAAGGTATCAATCCAGTAGGAGGCTACGCGCGAGTCCCTCGCACCTGCACAAAACAAATAAATCCTCGCAACCAACGCAAATAGGGGTTGTCAATCACTATAGGGCCACTTACGAGAGTGAGATCTGATAGATATGATAAAATAATATATTTGGTATTTTTATGATAAAGATGCAAAGTAAAATAAAGGCAAAGTAAATAGCAAAGGAAATGACTAAGCAGTAGGAGATCAATATGATAAAGATAGACCCGGGGGCCATAGGTTTCACTAGTGGCTTCTCTCGAGAGCATAAGTATTCTACGGTGGGTGAACAAATTACTGTTGAGCAATTGACAGAATTGAGCATAGTTATGAGAATATCTAGGTATGATCATGTATATAGGCATCACGTGCGATACAAGTAGACCGACTCCTGCCTGCATCTACTACTATTACTCCACTCATCGACCGCTACCCAGCATGCATCTAGAGTATTAAGTTAAAAACAGAGTAACGCCTTAAGCAAGATGACATGATGTAGAGGGATAGACTCATGCAATCTGAAGAAAACCCCATCTTGTTATCCTCGATCGCAACAATACAATACGTGCCTTGCCGCCCTTACTATCACCGGGAAAGGACACCGCAAGATTGAACCCAAAGCTAAGCACTTCTCCAATTGCAAGAAAGATCAATCTAGTAGGCCAAACCAAACTGATAATTCGAAGAGACTTGCAAAGATAACCAATCATACATAAAAGAATTCAGAGAAGATTCAAATATTATTCATAGATAGACTTGATCATAAACCCACAATTCATCGTTCTCAACAAACACACCGCAAAAAGAAGATTACATTGAATAGTTCTCCACAAGAGAGGGGGAGAACATTGTATTGAGATCCAAAAAGAGAGAAGAAGCCATCTAGCTAATAACTATGGACCCATAGGTCTGAGGTGAACTACTCACACTTCATCGGAGAGTCTATGGTGTTGATGTAGAAGCCCTCCGTGATCGATGCCCCCTCCGGCGGAGCTCCGGAACAGGCCCCAAGATGGGATCTCATGGATACAGAAAGTTACGGCGGTGGAATTAGGGTTTTGGCTCCTGTTCTAATTGTTTGGGGGTACGTGGATATATATAGGAGGAAGAAGTACGTCGGTGGAGCAACAGGGGGCCCACGAGGGTGGGGGGCGCGCCTGGTAGGGTAAGGCACGCCGCCTACCTCGTGGCCTCCTGTTACGTGCCTTGACGTAGGGTCCAAGTCTCCTGGGTCTTATCTGTTGAGAAAATCACGTTCCCGAAGGTTTCATTCCGTTTGGAGTCCGTTTGATATTCCTTTTCTTCGAAACCCTAAAATAGGCAAAAAAACAGCAATTCTGGGCTGGGCCGTCGGTTAATAGGTTAGTCCCAAAATAATATAAAAGTGGATAATAAAGCCCAATAATGTATAAAACAGTAGATAATATAGCATGGAGCAATCAAAAATTATAGATACATTGGAGACATATCAAGCATCCCCAAGCTTAATTCCTGCTCGTCCTCGAGTAGGTAAATGATAAAAATAGAATTTTTGATGCGGAGTGCTACTTGGCATAATTTTAATGTAATTCTTCTTAATTGTGGTATGAATATTCAGATCTGAAAGATTAAAGACAAAAGTTCATATTGACATAAAAATAATAATACTTCAAGCATACTAACAAAGCAATTATGTCTTCTCAAAATAACATGGCTAAAGAAAGTTATCCCTACAAAATCATATAGTCTGGCTATGCTCCATCTTCACCACACAAAATATTTAAATCATGCACAACCCCGATGACAAGCCAAGCAATTGTTTCATACTTTTGACATTCTCAAAACTTTTTCAATCTTCATGCAATACATGAGCGTGAGCCATGGATATAGCACTATAGGTGGAATAGAACGGTGGTTGTGGAGAAGACAAAAAGGGAGAAGATAGTCTCACATCAACTAGGCGTATCAATGGTCTATGGAGATGCCCATCAATAGATATCAATGTGAGTGAGTAGGGATTGCCATGCAACGGATGCACTAGAGCTATAAGTATATGAAAGCTCAAAAAGAAACTAAGTGGGTGTGCATCCAACTTGCTTGCTCATGAAGACCTAGGGCAATTTGAGGAAGCCCATCATAGGAATATACAAGCCAAGTTCTATAATAAAAGATTCCCACTAGTATATGAAAGTGATAACATGAGAGACTCTCTACTATGAAGATCATGGTGCTACTTTGAAGCACAAGTGTGGTAAAAGGATAGTAACATTGTCCCTTCTCTCTTTTTCTCTCATATAATTTTTTTATTTGCGCCTTTTCTCTTTTTTTATGGCCTCTTTTCTTTCTCTTTTTTTATTTGGGATTCTTTGGCCTCTTTTATTTATTTTTCGTCCGGAGTCTCACCCCGACTTGTGGGGGAATCATAGTCTCCATCATCCTTTCCTCACTGGGACAATGCTCTAATAATGATGATCATCACACTTTTATTTTTCTTACAACTCAACAATTACAACTCGATACTTAGAACAAAATATGACTCTATATGAATGCCTCCGGCGGTGTACCGGGATATGCAATGACTCATGAGTGACATGTATGAAAGAATTATGAATGGTGGCTTTGCCACAAATACGATGTCAACTACATGATCATGCTAAGCAATATGACAATGATGGAGTGTGTCATAATAAACAGAACGGTGGAAAGTTGCATGGAAATATATCTCGGAATGGCTATGGAAATGCCATAATAGGTAGGTATGGTGGCTGTTTTGAGGAAGGTATATGGTGGGTGTATGATACAGGCGAAAGGTGTGCGGTATTAGAGAGGCTAGCAAAGGTGGAAGGGTGAGAGTGCGTATAATCCATGGACTCAACATTAGTCATAAAGAACTCATATACTTATTGCAAAAATCTACAAGTTATCAAAGCAAAGTATTACGCGCATGCTCCTAGGGGGATAGATTGGTAGGAAAGATATCGCTCGTCCCCGACCGCCACTCATAAGGAAGGCAAACAAAAAATTAATCATGCTCCGATTTCATCACATAAAGGTTCACCATACGTGCATGCTAGGGAATCACAAGCTTCAACACAAGTATTTCTCAAATTCACAACTACTCAACTAGTATGACTTTAATATCACCATCTCTATATCTCAAAACAATTATCAAGTATCAACCTTATCATAGTATTCAACACACTCATAAGAAAGTTTTATTATTAATCTTGTATACCAAGCATATTAAGATTTTAAGCAAATTACCATGCTATTAAGACTCTCAAAATAATCTAAGTGAAGCATGAGAGATCAATAGTTTCTATAAAACAAATCCACCACCGTGCTCTAAAAGATATAAGTGAAGTACTAGAGCAAAATTATATAACTCAAAAGATATAAGCGAAGCACATAGAGTATTCTAACAAATTCCAAATCATGTATGGCTCTCTCAAAAGGGTGTGTACAGCAAGGATGATTGTGGTAAACTAAAAAGCAAAGACTCAAATTATACAAGACGCTCCAAGCAAAACACATATCATGTGGTAAATAAAAATATAGCTCCAAGTAAAGTTGCCGATAGAAGTAGACGAAAGAGGGGATGCCTTCCGGGGCATCCCCAAGCTTTGGCTTTTAGGTGTACTTAGATTATCTTGGGGGTGCCATGGGCATCCCGAATCTTAGGCTCTTGCCACTCCTTGTTCCATAATCCATCAAATCTTTACCCAAAACTTGAAAACTTCACAACACAAAACTTAAAGTAGAAAATCTCGTGAGCTCCGTTAGCGAAAGAAAATAAAAGATCACTTCAAGGTACTATAATGAACTCATTATTTATTTATATTGGTGTTATACCTACTGTATTCCAACTTATCTATGGTTTATAAACTATTTTACTAGCCATAGATTCATCAAAATAAGCAAACAACACATGAAAAACTGAATCTGTCAAAAACAGAACAGTCTGTAGTAATCTGTAGCTAGCGCAAAATCTGGAACTCGAAAAATTCTAAAATAAATTGATGGACGTGAGGAATTTATCTATTAATCATCTGAAAAAATAATTAACTAAATATCACTCTTCAAATAAAAATGACAGCAGTTCTCATGAGCGCTAAAGTTTCTGTTTTTTACAGCAAGTTCAACAGGACTTTCCCCAAGTCTTCCCAACGGTTCTAGTTGGCACAAACACTAATTAAACACAAAAAACACAACCAAAACAGAGGCTAGATAAGTTATTTATTACTAAATAGGAGAAAAAAAAATCAAGGAATAAAAATAAAATTGGGTTGCCTCCCAACAAGCGCTATCGTTTAACGCCCCTAGCTAGGCATAACAAGCAAGAATAGATCTAGGTATTGCCATCTTTGGTAGGCAATCCATAAGTGGCTCTCATAATAGATTCATAAGGTAATTTAATTTTCATTCTAGGAAAGTGTTCCATGCCTTTCCTTAATGGAAATTGGAATCTAATATTTCCTTCCTTCATATCAATAATTGCACCAATCGTTCTAAGGAAAGGTCTACCAAGAATAATAGGACATGAAGGATTGCAATCTATGTCAAGAACAATAAAATCTACGGGCACATAATTCCTATTTGCAACAATAAGAACATCATTAATTCTTCCCATAGGTTTCTTAAATAGCGAAATCCGCAAGGTGCAAGTTTAGAGAGCAATCATCAAAATCACGGAAACCTAACAAATCACACAAAGTCTTTGGAATCGTGGAAACACTAGCACCCAAATCACATAAAGCATAGCATTCATGATCTTTAATTTTAATTTTAATAGTTGTTTCCCACTCATCATAAAGTTTTCTAGGGACAGAAACTTCCAATTCAAGTTTTTCTTCATAAGATTGCATCAAGCCATCAACGACATGTTTAGTAAACGCTTTATTTTGACTATAAGCATGAGGAGAATTTAGCATGGATTGCAACAAGGAAATACAATCAATCAAAGAGCAATTTTCATAGTTAAATTCCTTGAAATCCATAATAGTGGGTTTAGCAACATCTAGGGTTTTAATTTCTTCAATCCCACTTTTATCAAATTTAGCATCAAGATCAACAAATTCTGAATTCTTGGAACACCTTCTAGGTAAAGGTGGATCATATTCAATCCCATCATTATCAAGATTCATATTGCAAAACAAAGATTTAATAGGGGACACATCAATAACTTTTAGATCTTCATCTTTATTTTCATAGCAACTAGAAGAACACGCTCTTATAAAGGCATCTTTCTTAGCACGCATCCTAGTGGTTCTTTCTTTGCACTCATCAATGGAAATTCTCATGGATTTGAGAGACTCATTGATATCATGCTTAGGTGGAATAGATCTAAGTTTCAAAGAATCAACATCAAGAGCAATTCTATCAACGTTCCTAGCCAAGTCACCAATCTTAAGCAATTTTTCTTCAATCATAGCATTAAAATTCTTTTGTGAAGTAATAAATTATTTTATATTAGATTCAAAAATCAGAGGGAATATTATTATAATTTCCATAAGAATTGTTGTAGGAATTACCATAATTATTAGAGGGATTACTAGGATAAGGCCTAGGATAGAAATTTCCTCTATACGCGTTGTTACCAAAATTGTTCCTACCAACAAAATTCACATCCATAGATTCATTATTATTCTCAATCGAAGTAGACAAGGGCATATCATTAGGATCAGAATATACACTCTTATTAGCAAATAGTTTCATAAGTTCATCCATCTTTCCACTCAAAACATTAATTTCTTCTATCGCATGCACCTTTTTATTAGTAGATCTTTCAGTATGCCATTGAGAATAATTAACCATAAATATTATCTAGGATTTTAGTAGCTTCTCCTAAAGTGATTTCCATAAAAGTTCCTCCCGTGGCCAAATCTAAAAGATTTCTAGAAGAAAAATTCAATCCATCCTAAAAATTTTGTATAATCATCCACAAATTTAAATCATGAGTAGGGCAATTACGTATCATTAATTTCATTCTCTTCCAAGCTTGTGCAACATGTTCATTATCAAGTTGCTTAAAATTCATAATATCATTTCTAAGAGAGATGATCTTAGCGGGAGGAAAATACTTAGAGATAAAAGCATCTTTGCACTTGTTCCATGAATCAATACTATTTTTAGGCAAAGACGAAAACAAAGCTTTAGCACGATCTCTAAGAGAAAAAGGAAATAGCTTCAATTTAACGATATCATTATCCACATATTTCTTCTTTTGCATGTCACACAAATCAACGAAGATATTTAGATGGGTAGCGACATCTTCACTAGGAAGGCCGGAAAACGGATCTTTCATGACAAGATTCAACAAAGCAGCATTAATTTCACAAGATTCAGCATCGGTAAGAGCAGGAATCGGAGTGCTAATAAAATCATTGTTGTTGGTATTGGTGAAGTCACACAATTTAGTATTATCTTGAGCCATTGTGACAAGCAAGCAAACTAACACACAAGCAAACAAAAAGCAAGCGAACAAAAGAGGCAAATAAAGAGGGAGGATAGGGAGAGAGTGTTGGAAATATGCCCTAGAGGCAATAATAAAATGGTTATTATTGTATTTCCTTGTTCATGATAATTTTCTATTGTTCATCCTATAATTGTATTAACCTAAAACCGTAATACATGTGTGAATACATAGACCACAACATGTCCCTAGTAAGCCTCTAGTTGACTAGCTCGTTGATCAATAGATGGTCATGGTTTCCTGATCATGGACATTGGATGTCATTGATAACGGGATCACATCATTAGGAGAATGATGTGATGGACAAGACCCAATCCTAAGCCTAGCACAAGATCGTGTAGTTCGTATGCTAAAGCTTTTCTAATGTCAAGTATCATTTCCTTAGACCATGAGATTGTGCAGCTCCCGGATACCGTAGGAATGCTTTGGGTGTATCAAACGTCACAACGTAACTGGGTGGCTATAAAGGTGCACTGGGGGTATCTTCGAAAGTGTCTGTTGGGTTGGCACGAATCGAGACTGGGATTTGTCACTCCGTGTAAACGGAGAGGTATCTCTAGGCCCACTCTGTAGGACATCATCATAATGTGCATAATGTGACCAAGGAGTTGATCACGGGATGATGTGTTACGGAACGAGTAAAGAGACTTGCCGGTAACAAGATTGAACAAGGTATCGGGATACCGACGATCGAATCTCGGGCAAGTATCATACCGATAGACAAAGGGAATTGTATACGGGATTGATTGAATCCTTGACATCGTGGTTCATCCGATGAGATGATCGTGGAACATGTGGGAGCCAACATGGGTATCCAGATCCCGCTGTTGGTTATTGGCCGAAGAGTTGTCTCAGTCATGTCTACATGGTTCCCGAACTCATAGGGTCTACACACTTAAGGTTCGATGACGCTAGGGTTATAGGGAAAGTATGTACGTGGTTACCGAATGTTGTTCGGAGTCCCGGATGAGATCCCGGATGTCACGAGGAGTTCCGGAATGGTCCGGAGGTAAAGATTTATATATGGGAAGTCCCGTTTTGGTCACCGGAAAAGTTTCGCGTGCTATCGGTAACGTACCGGGACCACCGGGAGGGTCCCGAGGGTCCACCAGGTGGGGCCACCAGCCCCAGAAGGCTGCATGGGCCAAGTGTGGGAGGGGACCAGCCCCAGGTGGGCTGGTGCGCCCCCCCACCAAGGCCCAAGGCGCATGAAGAGTGGGAAGGGGGCAAACCCTAGGTCCAGATGGGCCTTAAGGCCCACCCTAGGGCGCCGCCCTCTCCTCTCCCCTTTGGCCGCCACCCTAGATGGCATCTAGGGCTGCCGTCCCCCTAGGGAGGGAACCCTAGAAGGGGGCGCAGCCCCTCCCCTCCCCCTATATATACTTGAGGTATTGGGGGCTGCCCAATACATGATTTGATCTCCCTCTTGGCGCAGCCCAACCTCTCTCCCTCCTCGTCTCTCGTAGTGCTTGGCGAAGCCCTGCTAGAATCCCGCGCTCCTCCATCACCACCACGCTGTCGTGTGCTGCTGGACGGAGTCTTCCCCAACCTCTCCCTCTCTCCTTGCTGGATCAAGGCATGGGAGACGACACCGGGCTGTACGTGTGTTGAACGCGGAGGCGCCGTTGTTCGGTGCTTAGATTGGAATCGACCGCGATCTGAATCGCCACGAGTACGACTACCTCATCCGCGTTCTTGCAACGCTTCCTCTTAGAGATCTACAAGGGTATGTAGATGCACTCCCCTTCCCTTCGTTGCTAGATTACTCCATAGATTGATCTTGGTGATGCGTAGAAAATTTTAAATTTCTGCTACGATCCCCAACAGTGGCATCATGAGCTAGGTCTATGCGTAGTTTCTATGCACGAGTAGAACACAAAGTAGTTGTGGGCGATGATTTGTTCAATTTTCTTGCCGTTACTAGTCTTATCTTGATCCGGCGGCATTATGGGATGAAGCGGCCTGGATCGACCTTACATGTACGCTTATGTGAGACTGGTTCCACCGACTGACATGCACTAGTTGCATAAGGTGGCTAGCGGGTGTCTGTCTCTCCCACTTTAGTCGGATCAGATTCGATGAAAGGGGTCCTTATGAAGGGTAAATAGAAATTGGCATATCACGTTGTGGTTTTGCGTAGGTAAGAAACGTTCTTGCTAGAAACCCATAGCAGCCACGTAAAACATGCAACAACAATTAGAGGACGTCTAACTTGTTTTTGCAGGGTATGCAATGTGATGTGATATGGCCAAAAGGATGTGATGAATGATATATGTGATGTATGAGATTGATCATGTTCTTGTAATAGGAATCACGACTTGCATGTCGATGAGTATGACAACCGGCAGGAGCCATAGGAGTTGTCTTAATTTATTTATGACCTGTGTGTCAATGAAAACGCCATGTAATTACTTTACTTTATTGCTAACCGTTAGCCATAGTAGTAGAAGTAATAGTTGGCAAGGCAACTTCATGAAGACACGATGATGGAGATCATGGTGTCATGCCGGTGATGATGATGATCATGGCGCCCCAAAGATGGAGATCAAAAGGAGCAAAATGATATTGGCCATATCATGTCACTATTTGATTGCATGTGATGTTTATCATGTTTTACATCTTATTTGCTTAGAACGACGGTAGCTTAAATAAGATGATCCCTCACAATAATTTCAAGAAAGTGTTCCCCCTAACTGTGCACCATTGCGAAGGTTCGTTGTTTCGAAGCACCACGTGATGATCGGGTGTGATAGATTCTAACGTTCGAATACAACGGGTGTAAGCCAGATTTACACACACAATACACTTAGGTTGACTTGACGAGCCTAGCATGTACAGACATGGCCTCGGAACACGGAAGACCAAAAGGTCGAACATGAGTCATATAGAAGATATGATCAACATGAAGATGTTCACCGATGATGACTAGTCCGTCTCACGTGATGATCGGACACGGCCTAGTTGACTCGGATCATGTATCACTTAGATGACTAGAGGGATGTCTATCTAAGTGGGAGTTCATTGAATAATTTGATTAGATGAACTTAATTATCATGAACATAGTCAAAAGGTCTTTGCAAATTATGTCATAGCTCACGCTTTGGTTCTACTGTTTTCGATATGTTCCTAGAGAAAATTTAGTTGAGAGTTGACAGTAGCAATTATGCGGACTGGGTCCGTGAACTGAGGATTGTCCTCGTTGCTGCACAGAAGGGCTATGTCCTTAATGCACCTCTCAGTGTGTTGAACCTCGAGCATCGTCTGTAGATGTTGGGAAACATCTGACATACACGTTTTGATGACTATGTGATAGTTCAGTGCGTAATACTAACGGTTTAGAATTGTGGAACCAAAGACGTTTTTTGAAACGTCGCAGAACATATGAGATGTTCCAAAGACTGAAATTGGGATTTCAGACTAGTGCCCACGTCAAGAGGTATGAGACCTCTGACAAGTTTCTTAAGCCTGCAAACTAAGGGAGAAAAGCTCAATCGTTGAGCATGTGCTCAGATTGTCTGAGTACTACAATCGCTTGAATCGAGTGGGAGTTAATCTTCCAGATGAAATAGTGATGACTCTCCATAGTCACTGCCACCAAGCTATTGGAGCTTCGTGATGAACTATAACATATCAGGGATAGACATGATGATCCTTGAGCAACTCGCGATGTTTGACATCGCGAAAGTAGAAATCAAGTAGGAGCATCAATTGTTGATGGTTAAACCACTAGTTTCAAGAAGGGCAAGGGAAAGAATGGATACTTCATGAGACGGTAAATCAGTTGCTGCTCTAGTGAAGAAACCCAAGGTTGAACCAAACCCGAGACTAATTGCTTCTGTAATGAGGGAACGGTCACTGAAGCAGAACTACCCTAGATACTTGGTAGATGAGAAGGCTGGCAAGGTCGACAGAAGTATTTTGGAAATACGTTATATTAATGTGTACTTTACTAGTACTCCTAGTAGCACCAAGGTATTAAAATATCGGTTCAGTTGCTAAGTGTTAGTAACTCGAAATAAAAGGCTACGGAATAAACGGAGACTAGCTGAAGGTGAGATGACAATATGTGTTGGAAGTGTTTCCAAGGTTCATGTGATCAAGCATCGCATGCTCCCTCTACCATCGAGATTGGTGTTAAACCTAAATAATTGTTATTTGGTGTTTGCATTGAGCATAGACATGATTGGATTATGTTTATCGCAATATGGTTATTCATTTAAAGAGAATAATGTTTACTCTGTTTATTTGAATAATACCTTCAATGGGCTTGCACCTAAAATGAATGGTTTATTGAATCTTGATCGTAGTGATACACATGTTCATGCCAAAAGACATAAGATAGTAATGATAGTACCACATACTTGTGGCACTGCCATTTGAGTCATGTTGGTATAAAACGCATGAAGAAGCTCCATGTTGATGGATCTTTGGACTCACTCATTTTTGAAAAGATTGAGACATGCGAACCATGTCTATTGGTAGATATGCATGAAGAAACTCCATACAGATGGATCATTTGGGCTCACTTGATTTTGAATCACTTGAGACATGCAAATCATACCACATGGACAAGATGACTGAAAGGCCTCGTTTTCAGTAAGATGGAACAAGAAAGCAACTTGTTGGAAGTAATACATTTTGATGTGTGCAGTCCAATGAGTGCTGAGGCACGCAGTGGATATCATTATGTTCTTACTTCACAGATGATTTGGGTAGATGCTGAGTATATTTACTTGATGAAACACAAGTCTGAATTATTGAAAGGTTTAAGTAATTTCAGAGTGAAGTTGAAGATCATCGTGACAAGATGATAAAATGTCTATGATATGATCATAGAGATGAATATCTGAGTTATGAGTTTGGCACACAATTAAGACATTGTGGAAATTGTTTCACAACTAATACCGCCTGGACCACCATAGTGTGATGGTGTGTCCGAACATCACAACTGCACCCTATTGGATATGGTGCATACCATGATGTCTCTTATCGAATTTCCACTATCGTTTATGGGTTAGGCATTAGGGACAACCGCACTCACTTTAAATAGGGAACCACACAATTCCGTTGAGACGACACCGTGTGAACTATGGTTTAGAGAAACCTAAGCTGTCGTTTCTTAAAAGTTTGGGGCTGCGATGCTTATGTGAAAAGGTTTCAGGCTGATAAGCTCGAATCCAAAGCGGATGAATGCATCTTCATAGAATACCCAAAACAGTTGGGTACCTCCTATTTCAGATCCGGAAGCAAAACTGATTGTTTCTAGAAAGGGGTCCTTTCTCGAGGAAAAGTTTCTCTCGAAAGAATTGAGTGGGAGGATGGTGGAGACTTGATGAGGTTATTGAACCGTCACTTCAACTAGTGTGTAGCAGGGCACAGAAAGTTGTTCCTGTGGCACCTACACCAATTGAAGTGGAAGCTTATGATAGTGATCATGAAACTTCGGATCAAGTCACTACCAAACCTCATAGGTCGACAAGGATGTGTACTACATTAGAGTGGTACGTAATCCTGTCTTGGAAGTCATGTTGCTAGACAACAATGAACCTACGAGCTATGGAGAAGCGATGGTGGGCCCGGATTCCAACGAATGGCTCGAGGCCATAAAATCCGAGAGAGGATCCATGTATAAAACAAAGTATAGACTTTGAAAAGAACTACTTGATGGTCGTAAGGCTGTTGGGTGTAGATGGATTTTAAAAGGAAGACGGACAATGATGGTAAGTGTCACCATTAAGAAAGCTCGACTTGTCGTTAAGATGTTTCCCGACAAGTTCAAGGAGTTGACTACGATGAGACTTTCTCACTCGTAGCGATGCTAAGAGTCTATTGGAATTATGTTAGCAGTTACTGCATTATTTATGAAATCTTGCAGATAGGATGTCAAAACATTGTTTCCTCGACGATTTTCTGAGGAAAGGTTGTATGTGATACAACCAGAAGGTTTTGTCAATCTTGAAAGATGCTAACAAGTATACAAAGCTCCAGCAATCCTTCTAAGGACTGGAGTAAGCATCTCGGAGTTGGAATGTACACTTTGATGAGATGATCAAAGATTTTGGGTTTATACGAAGTTTATGAGAAACTTGTATTTCCAAAGAAGTGAGTGGGAGCACTATAGAATTTTTGATGAGTATATGTTGTTAACATATTGTTGATCAGAAATGATGTAGAATTTCTGGAAAGCATACAGGGTTATTTGAAAAGTGTTTTTAATGGAAAATTTGGATTAAGCTACTTGAACATTGAGCATCAAGATCTATAAGGATAGATCAAAAACGCTTAATAATACTTTTAGATGAATACATACCGTGACAAGATTTTGAAGGAGTTCAAATAGATCAGCAAAGAAGGAGTTCTTGGCTGTGTTACAAGGTGTGAGCATTGAGTAAGACTCAAGACCTGACCACGGCAGAAGAGAGAAAGGACGAAGGTCGTCCCCTATGCTTTAGACGTAGGCTCTACAGTATGCTATGTTGTGTACCGCACCTGAAGTGTGCCTTGCCATGAGTATGTCAAGGGGTACAGGAGTGATCCAGGAATGGATCACATGACAGCGGTCGAACTTATCCTTAGTAACTAGTGGACTAAGGAATTTTCTCGATTATGGAGGTGGTAAAAGAGTTCGTAGTAAAGGGTTACGTCGATGCAAACTTTGACACTAATCCGGATGACTCTGAGGAGTAAATCGGATTCGTATAGTAGAGCGGTTATTTGGAATAGCCCCAAGTAGCGCGTGGTAGCTGCATATACAATATGACATAGAGATTTGTAAAGCACACATGGATCTGAAAGGTTCAGACCCATTGACTGATAAACCTCTCTCACAAGCAAGATATGAACACACCCCATGGGTGTTGGATTCATTACAATCACATAGTGATGTGAACTAGATTATTGACTCTAGTGAAAGTGGGAGACTGTTGGAAATATGCCCTAGAGGCAATAATAAAATGGTTATTATTGTATTTCCTTGTTCATGATAATTGTCTATTGTTCATGCTATAATTGTATTAACCGGAAACCGTAATACATGTGTGAATACATAGACCACAACATGTCCCTAGTAAGCCTCTAGTTGACTAGCTCGTTGATCAATAAATGGTCATGGTTTCCTGATCATGGACATTGGATGTCATTGATAACGGGATCACATCATTAGGAGAATGATGTGATGGACAAGACCCAATCCTAAGCCTAGCACAAGATCGCGTAGTTCGTATGCTAAAGCTTTTCTAATGTCAAGTATCATTTCCTTAGACCATGAGATTGTGCAGCTCCCGGATACCGTAGGAATGCTTTGGGTGTACCAAACGTCACAACGTAACTGGGTGGCTATAAAGGTGCACTGCGGGTATCTCCAAAAGTGTCTGTTGGGTTGGCACGAATCGAGACTGGGATTTGTCACTTTGTGTAAACGGAGAGGTATCTCTGGGCCCACTCGGTAGGACATCATCATAATGTGCACAATGTGACCAAGGAGTTGATCACGGGATGATGTTTTACGGAACGAGTAAAGAGACTTGCCGGTAATAAGATTGAACAAGGTATCGGGATACCGACGATCGAATCTTGGGCAAGTATCATACCGATAGACAAAGGGAATTGTATACGGGATTGATTGAATCCTTGACATCGTGGTTCATCCGATGAGATGATCGTGGAACATGTGGGAGCCAACATGGGTATCCAGATCCCGCTGTTGGTTATTGGCCGGAGAGTTGTCTCGGTCATGTCTACATGGTTCCCAAACCCGTAGGGTCTACACACTTAAGGTTCGATGACGCTAGGGTTATAGGGAAAGTATGTACGTGGTTACCGAATGTTGTTCGGAGTCCCGGATGAGATCCCGGACATCACAAGGAGTTCCGGAATGGTCCGGAGGTAAAGATTTATATATGGGAAGTCCCGTTTTGGTCAACGAAAAAGTTTTGGTGCTATCGGTAACGTACCAGGACCACCGGGAGGGTCCCGGGGGTCCACCAGGTGGGGCCACCAGCCCTAGAAGGCTGTGTGGGCCAAGTGTGGGAGGGGACCAGCCCCAGGTGGGCTGGTGCACCCCCCACCAAGACCCAAGGCGCACGGAGAGTGGGAAGGGGGCAAACCCTAGGTCCAGATGGGCCTTAAGACCCACCCTAGGGCGCCCCCCTCTCCTCTCCCCTTTGGCCGCCACCCTAGATGGCATCTAGGGCTGCTGCCCCCCCTAGGGAGGGAACCCTAGAAGGGGGCGCAGCCCCTCCCCTCCCCCTATATATACTTGAGGTATTGGGGGCTTCCCGATACATGATTTGATCTCCCTCTTGGCGCAGCCCAACCTCTCTCCCTTCTCGTCTCTCGTAGTGCTTGGCGAAGCCCTGCTAGAATCCCGCGCTCCTCCATCACCACCACGCCGTCGTGCTGCTGCTGGACGGAGTCTTCCCCAACCTCTCCCTCTCTCCTTGCTGGATCAAGGCGCGGGAGACGTCACCGGGTTGTACATGTGTTGAACGCGAAGGCGCCGTTGTTCGGCGCTTAGATCGGAATCGACCGCGATCTGAATGGCCACGAGTACGACTACCTCATCCGCATTCTTGCAACACTTCCACTTAGCGATCTACAAGGTTATGTAGATGCACTCCCCTTCCCTTCGTTGCTAGATTACTCCATAGATTGATCTTGGTGATGCGTAGAAAATTTTAAATTTATGCTACAATCCCCAACAGAGAGAGGGCGAATAAAATGACAAGGGTGAAGTGGAGGGAGAGGAAAATGAGAGGCAAATGGCAAATAATGTAATGCGGGAGATAAGGGTATGTGATGGGTACTTGGTATGTTGACTTTTGCGTAGACCTCCCCGGCAACGGCGCCAGAAATCCTTCTTGCTACCTCTTTTAGCACTGCGTTGGTTTTCCCCGAAGAGGAAGGGATGATGCAACAAAGTAGCGCAAGTATTTCCCTCAGTTTTTGAGAACCAAGGTATCAATCTAGTAGGAGGCTATGCACGAGTCCCTCACACCTGCACAAAACAAATAAATCCTCACAACCAATGCAAATAGGGGTTGTCAATCCCTACAGGGCCACTTACGAGAGTGAGATCTGATAGATATGATAAGATAATATTTTTGGTATTTTTATGATAAAGATGTAAAGTAAAATAAAGGCAAAGTAAATAGCAAAGGAAATAACTAAGTAGTAGGAGATCAATATGATAGAGATAGACCCGGGGGCCATAGGTTTCACTAGTGGCTTCTCTCGAGAGCATAAGTATTCTATGGTGGGTGAACAAATTATTGTTGAGCAATTGACAGAATTGAGCATAGTTATGAGAATATCTAGGTATGATCATGTATATAGGCATCACGTCCGAGACAAGTAGACCGACTCCTGCCTGCATCTACTATAATTACTCCACTCATCGACCGCTATCTAGCATGCATCTAGAGTATTAAGTTAAAGATAGAGTAACGCCTTAAGCAAGATGACATGATGTAGAGGGATAGACTCATGCAATATGAAGAAAACCCCATCTTGTTATCCTCGATGGCAACAATACAATACGTGCCTTGCCGCCCTTACTGTCACCGGGAAAGGACACCGCAAGATTGAACCCAAAGCTAAGCACTTCTCCAATTGCAAGAAAGATCAATCTAGTAGGCCAAACCAAACTGATAATTCGAAGAGACTTGCAAAGATAACCAATCATACATTAAAGAATTCAGAGAAGATTCAAATATTATTCATAGATAGACTTGATCATAAACCCACAATTCATTGGTCTCAACAAACACACCGCAAAAAGAAGATTACATCGAATAGTTCTCCACAAGGGAGGGGGAGAACATTGTATTGAGATCCAAAAAGAGAGAATAAGCCATCTAGATAATAACTATGGACCCATAGGTCTAAGGTGAACTACTCACACTTCATCGGAGAGGCTCTGGTGTTGATGTAGAAGCCCTCCATGATCGATGCCCCCTTCGGCGGAGCTCTAGAACAGGCCCCAAAATGGGATCTCGTGGATACAGAAAGTTACGACGGTGGAATTAGGGTTTTGGCTCCGGTTCTGATCGTTTGGGGGTACGTGGATATATATAGGAGGAAGAAGTACATCGGTGGAGCAACAGGGGCCCCACGAGGGTGGGTGCGCGCCTGGTAGGGTAGGGCGCGCCCCCTACCTTGTGGCCTCCTGTTACGTGCCTTGACGTAGGGTCCAAGTCTCCCGGGTCTTATCTGTTGAGAAAATCACGTTCCCGAAGGTTTCATTCCGTTTGGAGTCCATTTGATATTCCTTTTCTTCAAAACCCTAAATCAGGCAAAAAACAGCAATTCTGGGCTGGGCCTCCGGTTAATAGGTTAGTCCCAAAAATAATATAAAAGTGGATAATAAAGCCCAATAATGTCTAAAACAGTAGATAATATAGCATGGAGCAATCAAAAATTATAGATACGTTGGAGACGTATCATGCACCCACTATTTTGGATTACAAAGACTTTAATTATGATAGTTGCTCTTTGATTGATTGTATTTCTTTGTTGCAATCCATGATAAATTCACCCCATGCTTATGAACAAAATAAAGCATTTACTAAACACATTGTTGATGCTATGATGAAAGCTTTTGAAGAAAAATTGGAATTAGAAGTTTCAATTCCTAGAAAATTGTATGATGAGTGGGAACCTACTATCAAAGTCAAGATTAAAAAGTATGAGTGTTTTGCTTTGTGTGACTTGGGTGCTAGTGTTTCCACAATTCCGAAATCTTTATGTGATGTGCTTGGTCTTACCAATCTTGAAGAATGTTCCTTGAATTTGCACTTGGCAGATTCCACTATCAAAAAGCCTATGGGAAGGATTAATGATGTTCTTATTCTTGCAAATAGGAATTATGTGCCCATAGATTTTATTGTTCTTGATATTGATTGCAATCTGTCTTGTCCAATTTTTCTTGGTAGACCATTTTTACGCACTATCGGTGTCGTGATTGATATGAAAGAAGGCAATACTAAGTTCCAATTTACTTTGAGGAAAGGTATGGAACACTTTCCTAGAACTAGAATTAAGCCACCCTATGAATCAATCATGAGGGCATCTTATGGATCTCGAACCAAAGATGACAAAACTTAGATCCTTGCTTTATGCCTAGCTAAGGGCATAAAATTATAGCGCTTGTTGGGAGGCAACCCAATGAATAAACTTTATTTTTGCTTTTTGCTTCCTGTTCTTGTGTGTTTACACAATTATGCTACTGTTATGATTGTGTTTTGATGTTTTAATTAGTATTTGTGCCAAGTAAAGCCTTTAGGATCTTCTTGGGCAATAGTTGTTTGATCTTGCTGGAAAAAACAGAAAGTTTGCGCTCACGAAATTAATTTTCATCTTTTACCAGAGAGCGATAAAATACCCATTCCATTTGTAGTTGATCAATATACAAATTTCTCAGGTCGTCCTTAGTTTCAGAGTTTTTTGAGTATAGAAGTATTCGAAATAGTCAGATTGCTACAGACTATTCTATTTTGACAAATTCTATTTTCTTTGTGTTGTATGCTTATTTTGATGGCTCGATGGTTTTCTTTGATGAGTTTTTACCATAAAAAAGTTGGAATACAGTAGATATGATACAAAAAAATAAGAATTGGTTTGATACAACACTTATAGTAGTGGTTTATTATTTTTATACTAACGGATCTCATGAAGGCTTTGTTGAGTTTTGTGTGATTGAAGTTTTCAAGTTTTGGGTTATCTTACGATGGATGAAGGATGTAAAGAGCCTAAGCTTGGGGTTGCCCCTGCATCCCAAGCTATTATCCAAGAATGAGCAACCAACTAAGCTTGGGGATGCCCCCGAGTGGCATCCCCGCTTTCTTCCAACAACTATCAGTATTTTACTCGAGACTATATTTTTATTCGTCACATGATATGTGTTTTGCTTGGAGCATCTTGTATGATATGTGTCTTTGATTTTTTTTATTTTGTGTTTTAAGTTATCAATCCTTTCTGGACACACCTATTTGAGAGATCCAAAATTATGTCATGACTTGCTAGAATTGCTCTCTATGCTTCACTTAAATCTTTTATGAGCTAGGACTTGCTCTAGTGCTTCACTTATATCTTTTTGAGCATGGTATTCTTAGTATTTTTGAAGAAATTCTCTCTTGCTTCACTTAGATTTATTTGAGAGATAGTAAAATTTTGAAGAAATTCTCTCTTGCTTCACTTAAATTATTTTGAGAGAATGAAAATTTGTTATGCTCATGATCTTCACTTATATTTGGTTGAGCTTATGAAAAGCAACACATGAAAATTAGTCCAAAAGTGATAGATATCCAAGAAGGATAAAGTAAAATAAAATGTCATGAAGATCATTGGACAAAATAAACTTGATTCTTAGTAATAGTTTTGAGATATGATGATGTGATATGTGAGTTATGTTGATGAGTAATTGTGCTCTAGTAAGAATATTGTTGTTAAGGTTTGTGATTCCCTATGCATGCACGAAAGTCAATAATCATGCAATGAAAATTATATCCTACTTGTGGTGCATTATTCGGTGTTAATTATGCTTAATGCTTGCTTATGATATTATTCGTTTCTCGGTTGGTCGCTTCCCAATCTTTTGCTAGCCTTCATTTTGCACTAAGTACGAGCTCTACTTGTGCATCCAAAATCCTTTAAACCAGTTTTGCCACATGAGTCCACTATATCTACCATTCTTTTACCGTTCTAAGAAAATTTGCATGTGCCATCTCTAATTTTCAAAATAAACTTCTCTTTTGTGTATTTGTTTCGCTTGCGGAGCGGTGAGGGGTGGCTAATATTTTCCATGCTAGATGTGTTATTCTTAAGATGAGTGTTTATTCACTTTTCATTGCATGTAACACCCCAAAAATTTAACCATGATTTATTAATTAAAATTTGGCCATGGTAATTAAAATTTTATTTTCTAGATTTTCTTTTAATTCAGAACCACTCTTTTCTCCTGAATTGTGGAATTTTCACCCAAGTGAAAACCTTTCAAAATATGGTTGGACTTGTATATCTTTTCAAGACCATTTCTTTTATCAGTGGAATTATTTCTACAATTATTTTTCCCTAAGCTTTATTTCTTTAAAAGTGATTTTTCATAAGTTTTAGGGTTCCATCTGCACTACAACCTTTTCAAACACTTCTTTAAAATCCCCACCAAAATTTGAGGATGTCATGTGATGTTCCCACATCACTTTTATGCAAAAATCTCTTTTAGTCATTTGGAAATTTTGAGCCCTACCCCAAGTTTTCAAATCTGGTCCAGTTTGTAATTTGCACTACAACCTATTTAAATATTTCTTTATAGATTCCACCAAAATTTGGGGATGTTAGTAGTAGTGTATAATCCAACTTTATGAAAAAAAACCATTGGCGTTCTTTGAAAAATTTGAGCAAATCATCCTCTTTTGCTCTCTGTTCCAGTTTGGTATTTTCTACTGCAACTCTATTTTGTTTTGCTCTAGTGCCCATAATCTTTCTCCTGCTTATAGACCACTCTACCAAACCCTTAAGTCCAGGAGATTGGACCCATTGGAATATTTTTGGTCCATGCAATAATAGCCTTTATTTTCTGTCTAGATTTGGTTTTCTCAAAAACTTGCACTAGGGAGTTTTTGTTTTTGTCAAACTAACCTTGCCACCCTCTTTATCATCTAAAGAGACTCTGATCTGGAGTTTTTGGCCACCCCAAGAGATGCCTAGATGACCATAGCATTCTGTCAAACACCTTGAGTTCATGAACAGAATTGGCATGAAACCTAGTTTGCATTTTGAACCTGCTTGCTTTGCCTAAACAGCATGTCTCATGGCTCTACCTTAGTCTATAGCCCCACCCTGCTAAATCTCATGTGGATTAGAGCCCCCTGGCAGGCATTGGCATTTTGCCGAGCACCTCGCATGCGTGCTCTAGGCGCGGACAGAGCGCGTGTTTTGCACATGCGTGCGCCCGAGTCGCCACGTCCTGCTGCCGCCTCCCCGCGCCCGTTCTGATCCGTGCCCGCTCACAGCCATCGCGCCCCGACCTCTCCCTCATCGCAGAGCCGCCCTGGCCACCTCCTGACATCCCATAGTGCCACCACCGCAAGCCGCCACCGCCGCTCCGCCAGCCTCTGCCATGGACGGCGCCGCCCGAGCCACAACCGCGCGCCAGCTCGCCCCTGAACAGCTCGAGCTCATCCAGTCGCTCCTCCAAGCCACCCCCTGCATCGCCACATCGTCTACGGCCACAGTAGCAGCTCACCATCGATCTTATCCTCGGCCGCCGCGGAACCGACATCGACCGCCTATAAAAGGAGCCCTCGAGCCCGTCCATACCTTCAGGCGACCTCAGGCCATCCCTCTAGAACCCCCACAGCCAGCAATCGACGGAGGGAGGCCTTCTTCCCCATCTCCGGCCAGTTCGGCCGCCGCCACGCTCTGGTGCCGTGCATCGCGAGCAGAGCCTCCCCCGTCCATCCAGTGCCACCGTCCGACTCCCCTAGACCTTGCGGAGCCACCCCACCTCTCAAACCCGATCAGGAGCCATCGTAGCTAGAGACCCCGATCCACCCGAAGCCACCGTCCGCCACGGAGCTCATCGTCGGCAACCCCCTTTGTCCCCACGACCCTCTCAACCACTGGGAGGACCGCCCTGGACTGGCAGATCCATCCCTGCCCTCGGAATCCCGTGGGGAGCCGCCGTTCGTCGACGGCGATCGCCGGAGCCCCGCCACCGCTCGGCCAGAGGAGAAGGAGGCGCGGGCGACTGGTCAAACCTGACCAGTGGGCCCAAGGGACCCACTGTCAGTGTCCCAGCGACGACCCGCGCTGGTTTAAGTGGAAGCCTATTCCACCAAATACGCCTTCGCTAGAGGAAAACGTAAGTGCTGCTGAACCGTTTTCTTTTTCTGATTTTTATTAAAAAAACATATTTTGACTAAACTTTGACTGGCTATAACTTTTTTAAATACAAGTCCAATTGATTTGATTCTTTTTCTGTTGTTTCTCAAATTTTGTCTAGTTTATTTTCATATTTATTTGAAAAAATTTCAAACAACCTTTTGTACTGTTTTGAAACTATGTGTTAATTTGAAATTTTCTTAAATAGGATTTTGGAGAGGGAAGCAACTTTCAAAAAGTGCACCCCCACTTGCATACTCTTGAAGGCAAGCATTCTGAACCCTGGCATAATATTGTGGTCTGTTGTTTGATGCGGTTACAACACCACCTTGACACAGAGTATTCGTTATTTTATGTGATGACATGATCATACTCATGAGTGCATATTGATTATTCCGTGCTGTTGGAATTTGATATGTTTGTGATAGTAATCACCCTCGTATGCCTTTCATGCCTATCGGAAGGAATCCGGGAAAGCCTCTGTCTTGGGTAGACATGAGCTTGTCTCTAGTTCTTCGTCGAGACGGTTGTGTCCGGTAAGGCATGGTGAGGTATGATGAGTGGTGATTCTGTCTGATTGGTGTGAAATATATTTATTATGCTAAACATGCAGGAAATGCTTTAACCTCCTGAGTCGACCATAGATTGAGTCTTGTTCCAGTAACCCCCATACTTGTTTCGTACTACCACTTGTCCCTGCCGTAGGTAGGGTACAGTTCAGTAAGTTGTCAACCCCTTCCTAGCACACACCGTACACAGAGGCCATGGTGGAAGATACCGGCTGCATCCGGTAGGCATGCCACCTGGTCCGAGGGCATGGGTGTTTCCGGTTGGAGCCGAGGGGGTAGCTCCCCTAGTTTGCGCGCGTTATAAATTTTGTGATCCCATGCTAGTCGAGGTTGTAGCCTCCCCACTTAGAGTTTTGCTTAACGGATGTCGTGGGTGATTCCAGACACCGGTAAGTTAGGCTGGTGTGTGCGGTCAGGTGTGTTTTCAATTAAAAGACCATAGACGGAATTAGTCCCGATGGGCTAAAGGAATCCGTTACTCATGGGTAAAGAGTACACCCTCTGCAGAGATTATATCTATTCGAATAGCCGTGTCCATGGTTAAGGACTACAGTCTGGGATGGGTCAAGTGTCGGTCTTTGGAGGAAAATCTGCTAAACCAGAACATGGATCATGACTTGTGACTTATGATGATTATGATTACTATTATTATGGACTAACCATTTACATTATTTGAATTATTGAGTATCCCTGGGACGGTTCTACCTCCTGGATATTCACTGTGACTACTCTCATATAAGCCCTTTATGTGGTGTCGCTGAGACGTCCGACTATGGCATGCTCATTATTCATTTACTTTATAAGCCCTTTATGTGGTGTCGCTAAGACACGCGACTGTGGCATGCTTGTTATTTATTTACTCTATAAGCCCTTTATGTGGTGTCGCACAGACGCCCGACTGTGGCATGTTTGCTACTTATTTCCTTTACAAGCCCTTTATGTGACGTCGCTCAGACGCCCGACTGAGGCATGCTTTATATTATTATCCTTTCGAGGCGTCGCTTCAGACACCCGATCGGTGCATTCTATTTCTACTCCCTTATTGCATATTGTGTTGTATATGAATAACCTTCTTGCGTGCATCATGGATTTTTATTTTATGACTCACATTGTGATCATAAAATATTTTAGAGCATGATTAACATTTGCTATATTATACTTGTGTTCATAATGTTTGCGAGTACATTCAAAGTACTCACTGGCTTGTCCCTGGCTATTGTCTTGGCCAGACTTCTTGCATGGAGAGGAGTGTTGCGATGACAGCCCCGGAACCCACGCAAGGGTGATAGCAGCCTCGCGAAGATAGGAGTTATCCAGGTCAGCTGTTCCTGTGGGAAATGGAGTCCCATAGACGCTGATGAATCACAAACCGCTTCCGCCATCAACCACTAGAAACCATTTGTTGTACTCATAGGCCAGAATGGTCTTGTACTACACATTTTGTGTTTTGCTTGGAGTTTCTGTATCAAGTTGGTGTCTCATCAGCTAACAGTAATCCTGGGGCTGGTGAGCACAAGGGCCATTTTCTGGGAAATTAATACCCTGAAAACCCGGTCCTGACATTGCATGAGAGTAAGGCAAATGTATTAGGGATGCCCGGTCCCCAAATGCAAAAAATAATTACTTTACGTTGTCAAATAATAAATCCCTTGGGAAGTGTTGGTATGGAGGGCACCGTGGATACGGTTAGCCATGGAAAGTGAAAGTTATGGTGGAAAAAGGAATGAAATTTATTTTCTATTTGGGAACCGCCTATGATATATCTATGCATGGAAAGTATTGGGAACTCTAAGTTGTTTTCGTTGGCGGTATGGATACACCTCCCAAAATGTTTTTATCTCAAATTTTTCGCTTTGAGCTCTGGCACCTCTACAAATCCCTACTTCCCTCATCGAAGGGACTTCTTTTTACTTTTTGTAATTTTTATTTTAAAATTTGAGTCTCCATCTTCTGTTATAAAAAGCACCAACTAGGAGGCAATATTATCATGCTCAAGTATTGGGTGTAGTTAATATTCGAGTGTGTTTGATGAATGGATTAATGTTTGAGCATGATGGGCTAGGGATAACTTATTTTAGCATTGATATTTTGAAAGACATGGTTGCTTGTTGATATGCTTGAGTATCTAAATTATTATGTCAAAACTAGACTATTGCTTTGAATCACATAAAAGTCCAAATGTCCATGCTATAAACAAAATAATATGATATGACTTGATGAACAACACTCCACATAAAAAATTCTGTTTTTATCACTTACCTACTCGAGGACGAGTAGGAGTTAAGCTTGGGGATGCTGATACGTCTCCAACGTATCTATAATTTTTTGTTGTTCCATGCTGTTTTATTATCAATCTTGGATGTTTTATAATCATTTTATAGTCATTTTATATCTTTTTTGGTACTAACCTATTGACATAGTGCCCAGTGCGAGTTCCTATTTTTCCATGTTTTTTACATCGCAGGAAATCAATATCAAACGGAGTCCAAATGGCACGAAACTTTACGGTGACTTTTATGGGCCAAAAGGAAGTAGATGGGTCCTGGTTACACCTGGGGGGTGCCCCGAGGGGGGCACAACCCACCATGGCCCGCTAGGGGGCCCTAGCGCGCCCAGGTGGCTTGTGCCCACCTCGGGTGTCCCTCGGACCGCCTCTTTGCTCTATAAATACCCAAATATTCCCAAAACCCTAGGGGAGTCGACGAAATATTCATCCAGCCACCGCAGAGTCCAGAAACACCAGATCCAATCTAAACACCATCACGGAGGGGTTCACCACTTCCATTGGTGCCTCTCTGATGATGCGTGAGTAGGTCTTTGTAGACCTTCGGGTCCGTAGTTAGTAGCTAGATGGATTCATCTCTCTCTCTCTCTTGATCCTCAATACAATGGTCTCTTAGAGATCCATATGATGTAACTCTTTTGCAGTGTGTTGTTGGGATCGATGAACTTCGAGTTTATGATCAGATCTATGTTCTTATATCCATGAAAGTATTTGAGTTTCTTTGATCTCTTTTATGCATGATCTCTTACAGCCTCGTATTTATTCTCCAATATTTGGGTTTTGTCTGGCCAACTCGATCTATTTATCTTGAAATAGGAAGAGGTGCCCGGTAGTGGGTTCGATCTTACGGTACTTGATCCCAGTGACAGGAAGGGAACCGACACGTATGTATCATTGCTACTAAGGATAAAAAGACGAGATCTATATCTACATCCATATAGATAAAAGGATTGTGTCTACATCATGTCATCGTTCTTATTGCATTACTCCGTTTTTACATGAACTTAATACACTAGATGCATGCTGGATAGCGGTCAATGTGTGGAGTAATAGTAGTAGATGCAGGCATGAGTCGGTCTACTAATCTTGGACGTGATGCCTATGCAATGATCATTGCCTGGATATCATCATAATTATTTGATGTTCTATCAATTGCCCAACAGTAATTTGTTTACCCACCGTTTGCTATTTTTCTCGAGAGAAGCCACTAGTGAAACCTACGGCCCCCGGGTCCTATTTCTCATATATTTTCCTTGCGATATACTTTTTCCTTGATTTCATTTTCAGATCTATTAAACCAAAAATCCAAAAATACTTTTCTGCACTTTGTTTTATTTGCAATCTATTATTTCAATCTATCACAACTTTCTCCCGTCACACGCCAATTTCTGGCGCCGTTACCCGAAAGGAATTGACAACCCCTTTAACTCGTCGGGTTGCGAGGTGTTGTTATTTGTGTGCAGGGGTTGTTTATGTTGTGTTGCTTGGTTCTCCTACTGGTTCGATACCTTGGTTTCATAACTGAGGGAAATACTCTAACATCGCTGTGCTACATCATCCCTCCATCTCCGGGGAAATACTGACGTAGTTCCAGCTGCCATCTATGCCTGTCGCCAGAATTTATGAGTACTGTAGTTTGAATTACACACGATTCCCGCAACAAAATCCGTGTGTGAACATAATAGCTGATGGTTTCCAATACAGAACCGTTCTGATTAATGATCCCCGCCATTCACCTACCAAACCTCGAGCCGCAAGATAGAGTGCCAATCGTGTGGGGGGCGGTTGTCTTGCTAGATCTTTATATTTCCTTTTTCGAACACCAGATATTTACATCATCTGATGAATTTTTAACTCACACACAAGTGCACAAAAATATGATTTTTCAAACTGTTATGGTTAGCCGTTGCATGTACATGTAGTTCAAATTTGAATTACGGTCATTAAATGGTTAGAAAATCAATTAAATGTCTTTAAAAGGTCAAATGACCCCTGAAATTTACCAAATTTTCACATGACAGTTGTATTAGTGCACATTAAACATAGAATTTTTTTTGAAGACAGTAAGAGGAAGCTATCTCCTGTTCGTCATCAAACATGCATTATTCCCTCTCGGAACCACGAACCTTCTAGTGAGTTGCTCCGGTTTGTGAGGGGTGTGTGTCCAAACTTTCGTCACACATGCCAAATTTTTTACCACATCATCTTGGTGGCATGAAATTACATCAGCCAAGGTTTCATGTGTTTCTGATATTTTTTATTTTTTTGGAATTTAAATGCCATGGCACTCCATGCTTAATTGTGTCATAGTCTCTTAACCAATATGTTTGAAAATTCCTTCCAATTTACTGCACATGGAATTAAATCGCACAAAAGTACACAAAATATGACTTTTCAAACTGTTATGGTTAGCTATTGCATGTACATGTAGTTCAAATTTCAATTACGGTCATCAAATGACCTCTGAAATTTTCCAAAATTTGACATGACAGTTGTATTAGTAACTACAAAATTTCTTGTACATTTAAAACACCATCCGTTGCCAGTTTACTCCAAATTCATCTTTCACAGCTAATAAAAAATATCTACAACATCACATATAGTTGTTTTCTAGGAATCGTTTGCGATGAAAATATATGGGTCTATTTAAGTCTCCCTCCTTAAGCTTCGCCGGCTCGTTTGCTCCAGTGCCGGCAACCCCCGAATCCACGAACCCCGATCCCCAATCCCGTACCCCCTTCTTGCAAAGATGACGCCGTGGAAACGCTTCATGAAGGCCCGTACGATGGCCTCATCCCCCCGAGCACCGCCGCCTACGCTGAGAGTGCCGCCGCATCCGCATTGAGCGCGGCCGCTTCCGTCGGGAGGGCGTCTGCGGCAGCCGACAGGGCAGTTGCGGCAGCCAAGATTGCCGCAGCTGCTGCTGCGACGGCGGCTGCAAACGCTGAGAGCGCTCGAGCTGCCATCCGTGCCACCGATATCGCCCTGGCCTAGGTCGAGCCATCCACGCAGGGATCAAGGATGCACACGCCAAGATATTCCAGGCCACCTCGGACTCTAGCATGCAACCCACGTCCAAAAAGGCGGCGGTGGCTGTGGAGCACCTGCTTCCTCATGAGGTCGCCGAGCGGGAGCTAGAGATGCAGGAGGTGGTGGAGATCAAGGAGCGCCGGGAGGAGGAGTTGCGCGTGGCCGATGTCGAGGTAGAGAAGAGTCTGTCCGTCGAGGAATCGATAATGGAGTACCAACACGAGCTCTGGTGTAGCCACTACTACGAGTACTACAACCTTGAGGGCGGCACCGAGGATGAGGACGAGGATGAGGACGAGGACGCGGTCGACTTTAGCAGGGTGGCGCGGAGTCCACCAACAACGGCATGTCGCCAGGACAAGTCATCGACGTCTCATCTCACACTGGCGGTGCATAGGCCGGTGCGGTGGTGAATTTGTTAAAATTATGCGTACTTAGGCTTTGTTTTTAATGCTGGTCTTTTGTTAGAGCAATGTTTAGGTCAACTAGCTCTGTTTAATTACTAAAATTGCTCGATTCAGTTAGTGTGGTCTGTCTGCTGTACGCTCTTTTGTATGCCCAAATTGGCAAGCGATGTTAAATTATGCAATGACGTACCCGGGGAAATTTCTACCAAAATTTGAATTATCAAACTCATCCCATGTGCGTAAAGCAAAAGAATTGTTTGCGATGCACACAATCATTCAAAGTGAATGGTCCGGCAACACCGCGCGCAAAGTTTCCCTCCACATTTCCAAAATTTTGGCCTACCGCCAAAATATCTACCCTTGCTCCCCTCCCTCTTCCCCACCCCATTTTATCCCCAACCACAAGCCACATTCTCCCTGTTTCCTCCTTCCTTCCTTCCTAAGCTATAGCTGCTTCCTCGCTCTCGCCGTCTCTCATCCTACCGCCGGGGTCATCATGCTCTTCTTCAAAGACCTCTCCAGTGGTTCCTCCTCCAGCGACGACTCCTTCACCACCCGGGTATGCCTCTCTTCTCTCTCTCGGGCTATGACTTGGAATGAAGGATTTTTATCTGGCGGTCGATTTGAGTCATTTCTTCCTCTTGTAGCTCCCTAGGACCATCAGTGGCAACGAATGGAGCGGGGTGGCTGAAGATCTATCTGCTCGTTGTCACCATCAATCTCCATGCATGAACCTAGTTGCGTTTGAATCTATGGACAGTGGGAGGAAGTTTCTGGCATGTGCAGAGAAGTTTAGACCCTCTTTCGTTGTTACAAATCATTTGTTAGATGTGATTTAGACACTGTCACGGTCCCAACCCATTCATACCACACCTTCAACCAAACGCATCCTAAGACAGTGTCACAGTTTGTACCTAGTATCTAAAATTGTTGCCATCTCATCAACGGTGCCATTAGAAAATTATTTGGCACCGCTTCAGCAGTTTGTGTAGCCAACTTTGGTCCACACATCCGAGCAGCCAAGCAGTAAAAACTAAATCTTATGGCACGAAGGAACTGGGCATCGGAGCAACTAGGTGCTCTGGAGTCCGAGCCCTTGATTTTTTCCGCTGCATCGGCTCGCCAGTGCAGGGCACCGATGCGAGATGTAGCAACAATTGTCTTTACACTAGTTTTGGCATACATGGTGGACGGACTTACTGCTATTAGTTCTATGTTACAAAATTTGAGCATGTACACACTGTTGGGGAACGTAGTAATTTCAAAAAGATTCCTACGCACGCGCAAGATCATGGTGATGCACAGCAACGAGAGGGGAGAGTGTTGTCCACGTACCCTCGCAGACCGAAAGCGGAAGCGTTAGTACAGTGCGGTTGATGTAGTCATACGTCTTCATGATCCGACCGATCAAGTACCGAACGTACGGCACCTCCGAGTTCAGCACACGTTCAGCCCGATGACGTCCCTCGAACTCCGATCCAGCCGAGTGTTGAGGGAGAGTTTTGTCAGCACGACGGCGTGGTGATGATGTTGATGTTCTACTGACGCAGGGCTTCGCCTAAGCACCGCTACAATAATATTGAGGTGGACTATGGTGGAGGGGGGCACCGCACACGGCTAAAAGATCAACTTGATCAATTGTTGTGTCTATGGGTGCCCCTCCCCCCATATATAAAGGATCAAGGGGGGGGGGGTGCGGCCGGCCAGGGAAGAGGCGCGCCAGGAAGAGTCCTACTCCCACCGGGAGTAGGACTCCCCCCTTTTCCTAGTTGGAATAGGATTCTGGAGGGGGAAAGAGAAGGGAGAGAAGGAAAGGGGGGCACCGCCCCCCTCTCCTTGTCCTATTCGGACTAGGGGGGAGGGGCGCGCGGCCCAGCCCTGGCCGCCTCTCCTCTTCTGACTTCTCCGTAAAGGCCCACTAAGGCCCATTTACCTCCCGGGGGTTTCCGGTAGCCTCCCGGTACTACGATAAAATCCCGATTTCACCCGGAACACTTTCGATATCCAAACATAGGCTTCCAATATATCAATCTTCATGTCTCGACCATTTCGAGACTCCTCGTCATGTCCGTGATCACATCAGGGACTCCGAACAACCTTCGGTACATCAAAACATATAAACTCATAATATAACTGTCATCGTAACGTTAAGCGTGCGGACCCTACGGGTTCGAGAACTATGTAGACATGACCGAGACACGTCTCCGGTCAATAGCCAATAGCGGAACCTGGATGCTCATATTGGCTCCTACATATTCTACGAAGATCTTTATCGGTCAAACCGCATAACAACATACGTTGTTCCCTTTGTCATTGGTATGTTACTTGCCCGAGATTCGATCGTCGGTATCTCAATACCTAGTTCAATCTCATTACCGGCAAGTCTCTTTACTCGTTCTGTAATACATCATCCCGCAACTAACTCATTAGTTGCAATGCTTGCAAGGCTTAAGTGATGTGCATTACCGAGAGGGCCCAGAGATACCTCTCCAACAATCGGAGTGACAAATCCTAATCTCGGAATACGCCAACCCAACAAGTACCTTTGGATACACCTGTAGAGCACCTTTATAATCACCCAGTTACGTTGTGATGTTTGGTAGCACACAAAGTGTTCCTCCAGTAAACGGGAGTTGCATAATCTCATAGTCATAGGAACATGTATAAGTCATGAAGAAAGCAATAGCAACATACTAAACGATTGGGTGCTACCAAACATCACAACATTCTCCTAACGATGTGACCCTGTTAATCAAATGACAACTCATGTCTATGGTTAGGAAACATAAGCATCTTTGATCAACGAGCTAGTCAAGTAGAGGCATACTAGTGACAATCTGTTTGTCTATGTATTCACACATGTATTATGTTTCCGGTTAATACAATTCTAGCATGAATAATAAACATTTATCATGATATAAGGAAATAAATAATAACTTTATTATTGCCTCTAGGGCATATTTCCTTCAGTCTCCCACTTGCACTAGAGTCAATAATCTAGATTACACAGTAATGATTCTAACACCCATGGAGCCTTGGTGCTGATCATGTTTTGCTCGTGGAAGATGCTTAGTCAACGGGTCTGCAACATTCAGATCCGTATGTATCTTACAAATTTCTTTGTCTTCCACCTGGACTAAATCCCGGATGGAATTGAAGCGTCTCTTGATGTGCTTGGTTCTCTTGTGAAATCTGCATTCCTTCGCCAAGGCAATTGCACCAGTATTGTGACAAAAGATTTTCATTGGACCCGATGCACTAGGTATGACACCTAGATCAGATATGAAATCCTTCATCCAGACTCCTTCATTTGCTGCTTCCGAAGCAGCTATGTACTCCGCTTCACATGTAGATCCCGCCACGACACTTTGTTTAGAACTGCACCAACTGACACCTCCACCGTTCAATGTAAACACGTATCCAGTTTGCGATTTAGAATCATCCGGATCAGTGTCAAAGCTTGCATCAACGTAACCGTTTACGATGAGCTCTTTGTCACCTCCATATATGAGAAACATATCCTTAGTCATTTTTAGGTATTTCAGGATGTTCTTGACCGCTGTCTAGTGATCCACTCCTGGATTACTTTGCTACCTCCCTGCTAGACTTATAGCAAGGCACACATCAGGTCTGGTACACAGCATTGCATACATGATAGAGCCTATGGCTGAAGCATAGGGAACATCTTTCATTTTCTCTCTAGTGGTCGGGCATTGAGTCTTACTCAACTTCACACCTTGTAACACATGCAAGAACCCTTTCTTTGCTTGATCCATTTTGAACTTCTTCAAAACTTTGTCAAGGTATGTGCTTTGTGAAAGTCCAATTAAGCGTCTTGATCTATCTCTATAAATCTTGATGCCCAATATATAAGCATCTTCACCGAGGTCTTTCATTGAAAAACTCTTATTCAAGTATCCCTTTAGGCTATCCAGAAATTCTATATCATTTCCAATCAACAATATGTCATCCACATACAATACTAGAAATGCTACAGAGCTCCCACTCACTTTCTTGTAAATACAGGCTTCTCCAAAAGTCTGTATAAAACCAAATGCTTTGATCACACTATCAAAGCGTTTATTCCAACTCCGAGAGGCTTGCACCAGTCCATAAATGGATCGCTGGAGCTTGCACACTTTGTTAGCTCCCTTTGGATCGACAAAACCTTCTGCTTGCATCATATAAAACTCTTCTTCCAGAAATCCATTTAGGAATGCAGTTTTGACATCCATTTGCCAAATTTCATAATCATAAAATGTGGCAATTGCTAACTTGATTCAGACAGACTTAAGCATCGCTACGGGTGAGAAAGTGTCATCGTAGTCAATCCCTTGAACTTGTTGAAAACCTTTCGCAACAAGTCGAGCTTTGTAGACAGTCACATTACCGTCAGCGTCAGTCTTCTTCTTGAAGATCCATTTATTCTGAATTGCTTGCCGATCATCAGGCAAGTCAACCAAAGTCCACACTTTGTTCTCGTACATGGATCCCATCTCAGATTTCATGGCTTCAAGCCATTTTGCGGAATCTGGGCTCACCATCGGTTCTTCATAGTTCGTAGGTTCATCATGATCTAGTAGCATGACTTCCAGAACAGGATTACCGTACCACTATGGTGCGGATCTTACTCTGGTTGATCTAAGAGGTTCAGTAGTAACATGATCTGAAGTTCCATGATCATCATCATTAACTTCCTCAATAATTGGTGTAGGCGTCACAGGAACTGGTTTCTGTGATGAACTACTTTCCAATAGAGAAACAGGTATAGTTACCTCATCAAGTTGCACTTTCCTCCCACTCACTTCTTTCGAGAGAAACTCCTTCTCTAGAAAGGATCCATTATTAGCAAAGAATGTCTTGCCTTCGGATCTGTGATAGAAGGTGTACCCAACAGTTTCCTTTGGGTATCCTATGAAGACACATTTCTTCGATTTGGGTTCGAGCTTATCAGGTCGAAGCTTTTTCACATAAGCATCGTAGCCCCAAACTTTCAGAAACGACAACTTTGGTTTCTTGCCAAACCACAGTTCATAAGGCGTCGTCTCAATGGATTTTGATGGTGCCCTATTTAACGTGAATGCGTCTGTCTCTAAAGCATATCCCCAAAATGACAGCGATAAATATGTAAGAGACATCATAGATCATACCATATCTAGTAAAGTACGATTACGACGTTCGGACACACCATTACGCTGTGGTGTTCCGGGTGGCGTGAGTTGCGAAACTATTCCGCATTGTTTCAAATGTAGACCAAACTCGTAACTCAAATATTCTCCCCCACGATCAGATCGTAGAAACTTTATTTTCTTGTTATGATGATTTTCAACTTCACTCTGAAATTCTTTGAACTTTTCAAATGTTTCAGATTTATGCTTCATTAAGTAGATATACCCATATCTGTTTAAATCATCTATGAAGGTGAGAAAATAACGATATCCGCCACGAGCCTCAACATTCATCGGACCACATACATCTGTATGTATGATTTCCAACAAATCTGTTGCTCTCTCCATAGTACCGGAGAACGGCGTTTTAGTCATCTTGCCCATGAGGCACGGTTCGCAAGTACCAAGTGATTCATAATCAAGTGGTTCCAAAAGTCCATCAGTATGGAGTTTCTTCATGCGCTTTACACCTATATGACCTAAACGGCAGTGCCACAAATAAGTTGCACTATCATTATCAACTCTGCATCTTTTGGCTTCAACATTATGAATATGTGTATCACTACTATCGAGATTCATCAAAAATAGACCACTCTTCAAGGGTGCATGACCATAAAAGATATTACTCATATAAATAGAACAACCATTATTCTCTGATTTAAATGAATAACCGTCTCGCATCAAACAAGATCCAGATATAATGTTCATGCTCAACGCTGGCACCAAATAACAATTATTTAGGTCTAATACTAATCCCGAAGGTAGATGTAGAGGTAGCGTGCCGACCACGATCACATCGACTTTGGAACCATTTCCCACACGCATCGTCACCTCGTCCTTTGCCAGTGTTCGCTTAATCCGTAGTCCCTGTTTCAAGTTGCAAATATTAGCAACAGAACTAGTATCAAATACCCAGGTGCTACTGCGAGCTCTAGTAAGGTACACATCAAGAACATGTATATCACATATACCTTTGTTCACCTTGCCATCCTTCTTATCCGCCAAATACTTGGGGCAGTTCCGCTTCCAGTGACCAGTCTGCTTGCAGTAGAAGCACTCAGTTTCTGGCTTAGGTCTAGTCTTGGGTTTCTTCTCCTGAGCAGCAACTTGCTTGCTGTTCTTCTTGAAGTTTCCCTTCTTCTTCCCTTTACCCTTTTTCTTGAAACTGGTTGTCTTATTGACCATCAACACTTGATGCTCCTTCTTGATTTCTACCTCCGCAGCTTTTAGCATTGCGAAGAGCTCAGGAATTGTCTTATTCATCCCTTGCATATTATAGTTCATCATGAAGCTTTTGTAGCTTGGTGGCAGTGATTGAAGAACTCTTTCAATGACACTATCAACCGGAAGATTAACTCCCAGCTGAGTCAAGTGATTATGGTACCCAGACATTCTGAGTATATGCTCACTGACATAACTACTCTCCTCCATCTTGCAGCTGTAGAACTTATTGGAGACTTCATATCTCTCAATCCGGGCATTTGCTTGAAATATTAACTTCAACTCCTGGAACATCTCATATGCTTCATGACGTTCAAAATATCGTTGAAGTCCCGGTTCTAAGCCGTAAAGCATGGCACACTAAACTATCTAGTAGTCATCAACACGTGACTGCCAGGCATTCACAATGTCTGCAGTTGCTGCCGCAGGTGGTACACCTAGCGGTGCTTCCAGGACGTAATTCTTCTGAGCAGCAATGAGGATAATCCTCAAGTTACGGACCCAGTCCATGTAATTGCTACCATCATCTTTCAACTTTGCTTTCTCAAGGAACGCATTAAAATTCAACGGAACAGCAGCACGGGCCATCTATCTACAATCAACCATAGACAAGCAAGATACTATCAGGTACTAAGTTCATGATAAATTTAAGTTCAATTAATCATATTACTTAAGAACTCCCACTTAGAAAGACATCCCTCTAATCTTCTAAGTGATCACGTGATCCAAATCAACTAAACCATAACCGATCATCATGTGAAATGGAGTAGTTTTCAATGGTGAACATCACTATGTTGATCATATCTACTATATGATTCACGCTCGACCTTTCGGTCTTAGTGTTCCGAGGCCATATCTGCATATGCTAGGCTCGTCAAGTTTAACCTGAGTATTCTACGTGTGCAAAACTGGCTTGCACCCGTTGTAGATGGACGTAGAGCTTATCACACCCGATCATCATGTGGTGTCTGGGCACGACTAACTTTGGCAACGGTGCATACTCAGGGAGAACACTTTTTATCTTGAAATTTAGTGAGAGATCATCTTATAATGCTACCGTCAATCAAAGCAAGATAAGATGCATGAAAGATAAACATCACATGCAATCAATATAAGTGATCTGATATGGCCATCATCATCTTGTGCTTGTGATCTCCATCTCCGAAGCACCGTCATGATCACCATCGTCACCGGTGCGACACCTTGATCTCCATCGTAGCATCGTTGTCATCTCGCCAAACTTATGCTTCCACGACTATCGCTACCGCTTAGTGATAAAGTAAAGCATTACAGGGAGATTGCATTGCATACAATAAAGCGACAACCATATGGCTCCTGCCAGTTGCCGATAACTCGGTTACAAAACATGATCATCTCATACAATAAAATTTAGCATCATGTCTTGACCATATCACATCACAACATGCCCTGCAAAAACAAGTTAGACGTCTTCTACTTTGTTGTTGCAAGTTTTACGTGGCTGCTACGGGCTTAGCAAGAACCATTCTTACCTACGCATCAAAACCACAACAATAGTTTGTCAAGTTGGTGCTGTTTTAACCTTCGCAAGGACCGGGCGTAGCCACACTTGGTTCAACTAAAGTTGGAGAAACTGACACCCGCCAGCCACCTTTGTGCAAAGCACGTCGGTAGAACCAGTCTCGCGTAAGCGTACGCGTAATGTCGGTCCGGGCCGATTCATCCAACAATACCGCCGAACCAAAGTATGACATGCTGGTAAGTAGTATGACTTATATCGCCCACAACTCACTTGTGTTCTACTCGTGCATATGACATCTACGCATAAAACCTGGCTCGGATGCCATTGTTGGGGAACATAGTAATTTCAAAAAAATTCCTACGCACACGCAAGATCATGGTGATGCACATCAACGAGAGGGGAGAGTGTTGTCCACGTGCCCTCGTACACCGAAAGCGGAAGCGTTAGCACAACGCGGTTGATGTAGTCGTACGTCTTCACGATCCGACCGATCAAGTATCGAACGTACGACACCTCTGAGTTCAGCACACGTTCAGCCCGATGACGTCCCTCAAACTCCGATCCAGCCGAGTGTTGGAGAGTTTCATCAGCACGACGGCCTGGTGACGATGTTGATGTTCTACCGGTGCAGGGCTTCGCCTAAGCACCGCTACAGTAATATCGAGGTGGACTATGGTGGAGGGGGGCACCGCACATGGCTAAAAGATCAACTTGATAATTGTTGTGTCTATGGGGTGCCCCTGCTCCCGTATATAAAGGAGCAAGGGGGGATGCGGCCGGCCAGGGAGGAGGCGCGCCAGGAAGAGTCCTACTCCCACCGGGAGTAGGACTCCCCCCTTTTCCTAGTTGGAATAGGATTCGGGAGGGCGAAAGAGAAGGGAGAGAAGGAAAGGGGGGGCACCGCCCCCTCTCTTTGTCCTATTCGGACTAGGGGGAGGGGCGCGCGGCCCAGCCCTGGCCGCCTCTCCTCTTCTCCGTAAAGGCCCACTAAGGCCCATTTACCTCCCGGGGGTTTCTGGTAACCTCCTGGTACTCCAGTAAAATCCCGGTTTCACCCGGAACACTTCCGATATCCAAGCATAGGCTTCCAATATATCAATATTCATGACTCGACCATTTCGAGACTCCTCGTCATGTCCGTGATCACATCCGGGACTCCGAACAACCTTAGGTACATCAAAACATATAAACTCATAATATAACTGTCATCATAACATTAAGCGTGCGGACCCTACGGGTTCGAGAACTATGTAGACATGACCAAGACACATCTCCGGTCAATAGCCAATAGCGGAACCTGGATGCTCATATTGGCTCCTACATATTCTACGAAGATCTTTATCGGTCAAACCGCATAACAACATACGTTGTTCCCTTTGTCATCAGTATGTTACTTGCCCGAGATTCGATCGTCGGTATCTCAATACCTAGTTCAATCTCGTTACCGGCAAGTCTCTTTACTCGTTCTGTAATACATCATCCCGCAACTAACTCATTAGTTGCAATGCTTGCAAGGCTTAAGTGATGTGCATTACCGAGAGGGCCCAGAGATACCTCTCTGACAATCGGAGTGACAAATCCTAATCTCGAAATAGCCCAACCCAACAAGTACCTTTGGATACACTTGTAGAGCACCTTTATAATCACCCAGCAGTTACATTGTGATGTTTGGTAGCACAAAAAGTGTTCCTCCGATAAACGGGAGTTGCATAATCTCATTGTCATAGGAACATGTATAAGTCATGAAGAAAGCAATAGCAACATACTAAACGATCGGGTGCTAAGCTAACGGAATGGTTCATGTCAATCACATCATTCTCCTAATGATGTGGCCCTGTTAATCAAATGACAACTCATGTCTATGGTTAGGAAACATAACCATCTTTGATCAACGAGCTAGTCAAGTAGAGGCATACTAGTGACAATCTGTTTGTCTATGTATTCACACATGTATTATTTTTCCGCTTAATACAATTCTAGCATGAATAATAAACATTTATCATGATATAAGGAAATAAATAATAACTTTTTTATTGCCTCTAGGGCATATTTCCTTCACACACCTGTTAGTATCAATTTGCTGTCATCCAAACACTTTCGCTATGCTGTTGTAGTTATATTTACCTTCCTCATAAAATGTTCAATTTGTTATTTATTGTACGTGAGGAAGAACTTGTAGCGTTGTTGCAGTTAATTATAGCTTCTGATGTTCCAGAATTTGGTTGTTGTCTCAGTAGCAATTAATTCATTTGCACATTGATCTTTTTGAGAAGATATGTCATAATTAACATGTTTCTTCAGTTTTTCAAAATAAGCATTGGTGATTTTCTATGTTGCTATAAACTCATTTCCCCTACAATTGTTACTGATCTAGTTTTAAATATTATAGGATGAACGGAAGTTGTTGCCGCATCAAGTGGCCGGCGTAACCCTTGCCATGGGCTGAATATACCTCTGCGCTAAGCCTCCATACCATTGCACCGCTGCCGTGGCCTCGTCTCTGCGTTGAACCGCCTCCGACGGCCGACCACCTCAGAGTCGCCCCTCCGTCGATGAACTGCCGCGTTCCGCAGCCCTGAGCCGGCCGGACCGTGAGCCGCCGATGTGCCGTTCCAAGCCGCTCACCTTCTGAGTCGCCATGCCGTGACCCGCCTCGCTCCACCGTTGCTTTGAATCACTGGAGCCTCCCCTGCGGGCCTGCTTGCCTCCACCTCTGCCGCGGCCATCCGAGCCATCCCGTTGAATCACGGAACACCGCCGTCTCTGCGGCCATGACCCGCCCAAGCTGCCTCCTCCACCTGTGAGCCGCCATTGTTGGTCGTCTTCAAAGTTGAATCGCTCACCTGCCAAGTCGCTCGCGTTGGTTTCTATCCTTGCCTTGGCTCCGCCTTTAGCCGCCACAGCCTTGCCGCAAGCCGGCCCCCGTCCTTCACGCCCGGTCTCTACCGCCGCGGGTGTCGCCACTGCGGTCCCCGCTTCTACCGTGGTCTGACGTCTCCGAGATGCCCTGGCTACGTTCCTCCTCTGCCATAGAACATCCTCTACGCTGCTAAAGAAGAAAAAGACAACAAAAATTTCCGCGGACACATGGATCGAGGAAGTAACCGAGTTGAGGATGTTCCTATACGCCACTGCAAGTGTTCTGAGTATTTCTTCTGTAGATGCCGGTGCGGACTGGTGGTCAAAAGTGATCTGATGTCGCTGTTGTTTTGACACTACGCGGACGTGGGTTCTACAAGTCAACTGCGACCCGGAGAAGGAGTAGAGCCTGTGGCCTGATACGTCTCCAACATATCTATAATTTTTGATTGCTCCATGCTATTATATTATCTATTTTGGATGTTAATGGGTTTTATTTTACACTTTCATATCATTTTTGGGACTATCCTACTAACCAGATGCCCAGCCCAAATTGCTGTTTTTTTGTGCCTATTTTAGGGTTTCGAAGAAAAGGAATATCAAACGGAGTCCAAACGGAATGAAACCTTCGGGAACGTGATTTTCTCAACAAACGTGATCCGGGAGACTTGGAGTGGGCGTCAAGAAACAAGGGGGGAAGGCACGAGGCAGGGGGCACGCCCTCCACCCTCGTGGGCCCTCCGTTGCTCCGCCGCCGTACTTCTTCCTCCTATATATATCCATGTACCCCCCAAACATCCAGGAGCACCACGAAAACCTAATTCTGCCACCGCAACCTTCTGTACCTAAGAGATCCCATGTCGGGGCCTTTTCCGGAGCTCCACCGGAGGGGGCATTGATCACGGAGGGCCTCTACATCAACTCCATGGCCTCTCCGATGATGTGTGAGTATACTTCAGACCTTTGGGTCCATAGTTATTAGCTAGATGGCTTCTTCTCTCTCTTTGGATCTCAATACAAAGTTCTCCTCGATCTTCTTGGAGATCTATTTGATGTAATCTTCTTTTGCGGTGTGTTTGTCGAGATCCGATGAATTGTGGGTTTATGATCCAGATTACCTATGAACAATATTTTATTCTCCTCTGAATTTGTTTATGTATGATTGGTTTATCTTTGCAAGTCTCTTCGAATTATCAGTTTGGTTTGGCCTGCTAGATTGATCTTTCTTGCAATGGGAGAAGTGCTTAGCTTTGGGTTCAATCTTGCAGTGTTCGATCCCAGTGATAGAAAGGGAACTGATACGTATTGTATTGTTGCCATCAAGGATAAAAAGATGGGGTTTATATCATATTGCATGAGTTTATTGTCGTGGATCTAAGACTGACAGTAGAATAGGGGTAGGTATGAGGATGCAAGATCCTAGCTATGGAGTAGTTGTACACATGAGTTTTACGAGTTCAGGCCCTTCTCGGAAGAAGTAACAGCCCTACGTCTCGGTGCCCTAAGGCGGTCGACTGGATTATATGTGTGTGTGAGTTTACAAAAGATGCGAACCCTTGTCCCAGAGGAGGGGGTTGTCGCGACCCCGATCCTAAGTCACCCCGATCTAGCATGTAACACATCATATCACTTTGCGGCCTCACGCACGGTATTTCCACGGGTGCCACCTTACCTGGCCCGAGACCGTTTGCGCCTTTTGGCTCACGTATATGATAGTGTCGCTAGCATCCATATGACAAAGAACCCAGGCCGACATGGCTAGTCGTGAACCCAAAGCAGCACTAACCTATGAGGACAGGCATACATGAATCACATCGAGCATGTCGGTCATCAACGTGTGAATCCGGGCTGTAGCACTGGGCTAACAGGACTTCGGTAACCCGGGCTGTAGCAGGCTAGGCAGGACTCCGGATGTCACCGCGTGACATTTCCCCGAAGGGACAGACACAGGAACGAGGTGAAACACATGCCGGCCAGTCAAGTGTCCTGAGCAGTAGTGCTGGGCTATCAGGACTCTGGTGAACCGGGCTGTAGCGGACTACTATCGCTCAGAAAGCACTAGACTACATTTCCCCATATGATAGGCTGCCAAGGATAAACAACTAGATTTTCGGATCCCACACATAGCAATACACGTTACACGTACGCATAACATGCAAGTATGTGCTGTACAACATGGCATCACAACATAACGCAAACTCATATAGATAAAGGCCCAAAAGAGCCACATATCATTAAGTACAAGCAAGGGTCACATGACCCATCATTCAGAGCATACAAGCAACAAGCGGAAGCATTACATGTCTGAGTACAGACAACTACAGAAGAAAAGGCTGAGAAGCCTGACTATCTACAAGACCCTCCCAAGGGTACAAGATCGTAGCTGAGGTAACAAGCTACTCGTCGAAGTCCAAGCGGAACTACTAGTAAGACAGATGTCTCATCTGCAAAACATAAATAAAGCAAACGTGAGTACAAAGGTACTCAGCAAGACTTACATCACATCCTATCATATATGCATTTGTATAAAGAAGGTAATGTGGGGTTTAGTTGCAGCAAGCCAGCTTTGACTCAGTGGCTATCCTGTTCTACGACAACGAGAAACTTCTTTGAGATGAGGCAGCGCACACGAGTCCACTAATCACCACATCAATACACCACTATGGATTCATCCTCGTCTCCCTACGAGAAGGCCATCCATAGCACTCACACTTGTCTTGAGCATTTTAGAGTATCCACTTTAAGTTGTCTATGTACCACGTAAGCATCCAAGAAGTCCATAACCGAGGACACGGCTATTCGAATAGATCATGATAACCCTGCAGGGGGGTACTTCATCACACACGCTCTCACCACTTATCACCATATACCCGTCATGTATCTCGGAAACCTTCAAGCGGAAGCCTAGCAAGGGTGTCGGCCACGACCTGACTAACCACGCAAGACTCTAGTCCAGGTTTATCACCTATTTGGGTTCCATCCGCAAGGAGATCCGGCCGAGGTTTCGCTCACGGCCCCAAACGATGTGTACAGGGTTCCCGAGCCCACCATTCGGGTGCCACTCGGTACACCGGGCCACGGTGCCTAGTCTGTCCCAAGTCCACCCTGCCGGGTGCCACTCGGTAGAAGAATAGCACTACCTACAAACACCAGAAACTAGTTGCAACTCCTGGACAGAGATCAAGTTGATTAATAAGTCGAGAGAGCTTGGAGCGCCCGGAGCCCAATGTGTGGTAGTAGCTAGTCATTGGACAACTTACACAGAACTCAGTTCTTAAGGACGGTCCCAATGAGACAACCCACCATGTACTCCTACATGGCCTCTCACCGCTACCTTTACCAAATCGTGTTCACACGCTTAACTCTTAGCATCAGAACAAAGCATAAAACTCCAGTCCATTCCCAATGAATCGGACCTGACACAACTCTAAGCAATAGCAAGCATGGCATGGTGGAAGAATAACATGGCTCAATCAACTCCTACACATGCTAGTGGGTTTCAACTATTTACTGTGGCAATGACAGGTCATGCAGAGGAATGGGTTCAACTACCGTAGCATAAAGTAGCAGTTGAATCGTTGTTGCCCTAATGCAATAAATGAGACCAGGAGCGAGAGAGTAGGATATTATCGGAATGAACAAGGGGGGGGGGGTTGCTTGCCTGGTAGTTCAACAGGGGGGCACTGCTTCACTGATAGGTACTCTCGAACACTATCCGGAGCAGGACCTATCAAGAAGGAACGGTGTCGGAAATCAAACACAAGCATATGCAACATTATGATGCATGAACATGGCATGAGATGTGATGCTATTTGAGCTAATGCAACTAGTAATCAAATTGAATGAAGTCCATTTGAACCAAGGGTTCAAATGCAACTCCAAATTAAGCTCTTATATATGCCATCTGTATGTTTTCACCTATACAGCAGGTATAAGTTGTGTTGTCATGCATGAAAATGGTACAGATGGATAGATTGAATTTTTATGATAATTTTTCATATATAAATTATTTCAATCTGACCTACGGTTGAATTACTATGATTTTTTGAAGTTTATATCAATTTCTAGAATTTCCTGCTTTATTTTAATTCCAGAAAAGATATATTGCGTCAGCATGACAGCAGCATTGCGTCAGCAGGTCAAAGGCGGCTGACCAGGTCAAACTTGACCTGTGGGGCCCACTGGTCAGTGACCCAGTGTTGCCTAGGTCACAGACAGGTGGGGTCGGGTCAACGCCACATCAGCATAGTCAAAGCTGACACGTGGGCCCACTGTAATTAAATTAAACTAAACGTGAATTAACAGTGGTCAATTAAGGGCATGGGGCCCATGTGGCAGTGGCTCGGGGAGTTGATTAGGGGCGTCATTAGCAGCTAATGACATAGCCACGTCAGATACGCCGGCGATAAGTCGCCGGTGACCACAGAACACGGCGGCGAGCTTCGGAAATCGCCGTCCGGCGACGGTTTGGCGCGCGACTAGGCTCTACGCAAAGCCTGGAGTGCTCTGTTGGGGAACGTAGCATAAATTCAAAATTTTCCTACGTGTCACCAAGATCTATCTATGGAGAGACTAGCAACGAGGGGAAGGAGAGTGCATCTACATACCCTTGTAGATCGCTAAGCGGAAGTGTTCAAGTGAACGGGGTTGATGGAGTCGTACTCGTCGTGATCCAAATCACCGGAGATCCTAGTGCCGAACGGACGGCACCTCCGCGTTCAACACACGTACAGCCCGACGACGTCTCCCACGCCTTGATCCAGCAAGGAGAGAGGGAGAGGTTGAGGAAGACTCCATCCAACAGCAGCACAACGGCGTGGTGGTGATGGAGGAGCGTGGCAATCCTCCAGGGCTTCGCCAAGCACCACAGAAGAGGAGGGAGAGAGAGATGCAGGGCTGCACCAACGAGAGATCGAATCACGTGTTGTGGGCAGCCCAATGCCTCAATATATATAGGGAAGGGGAGGGGCTGCGCCCCCTCTAGGGTTCCCACCCCTAGGGGGGGCGGCAGCCCTAGATGGGGATCAAGGGTGGCGGCCAAGAGGGGGAGAGGAGAGGGAGGCGCACCAATATGGGCCCTAAGGCCCATATCCCCTAGGGTTTGCCCCCTTTCCACCTCTTAGGCGCATGGGCCTTAGTGGGGCTGGTGCCCTTGGCCCATGTAGGCCAAGGAACACTCCCTACAGCCCATGTGCCCCCCCCTCGGGGCAGGTGGCCCCACTTGGTGGACCCCCGGGACCCTCCCGGTGGTCCCGGTACATTACCGATAAACCCCGAAAGTCTTCCGGTAACCAAAACAGGACTTCCCATATATAAATCTTTACCTCCGGACCATTCCGGAACTCCTGGTGACATCCGGGATCTCATCCGGGACTCCGAACAACATTCGGTAACCACATACAAACTTCCTTTATAACCCTAGCGTCATTGAACCTTAAGTGTGTAGACCCTACGGGTTCGGGAGACATGCAGACATGACCGAGACGTTCTCCGGTCAATAACCAACAGCGGGATCTGGATTCCCATGTTGGCTCCCACATGTTCCACGATGATCTCATCGGATGAACCACGATGTCAAGGACTTAATCAATCCCGTATACAATTCCCTTTGTCTATCGGTACGATACTTGCCCGAGATTCGATCGTCGGTATCCTGATACCTTGTTCAATCTCGTTACCGGCAAGTCTCTTTACTCGTTCCGTAACACATCATCCCGTGATCAACTCCTTGATCACATTGTGCACATTATGATGATGTCCTACCGAGTGGGCCCAGAGATACCTCTCCGTTTACACGGAGTGACAAATCCCAGTCTCGATTCGTGCCAACCCAACAGACATTTTCGGAGATACCTGTAGTGCACCTTTATAGTCACCCAGTTACGTTGTGACGTTTGGTACACCCAAAGCACTCCTACGGCATCCGGGAGTTGCACAATCTCATGGTCTAAGGAAATGATACTTGACATTAGAAAAGCTTTAGCATACGAACTACACGATCTAGTGCTATGCTTAGGATTGGGTCTTGTCCATCACATCATTCTCCTAATGATGTGATCCCGTTATCAACGACATCCAATGTCCATGGTCAGGAAACCGTAACCATCTATTGATCAACGAGCTAGTCAACTAGAGGCTTACTAGGGACATGGTGTTGTCTATGTATCCACACATGTATCTGAGTTTCCTATCAATACAATTCTAGCATGGATAATAAACGATTATCATGAACAAGGAAATATAATAATAATCAATTTATTATTGCCTCTAGGGCATATTTCCAACAGTCTCCCACTTGCACTAGAGTCAATAATCTAGTTCACATCGCCATGTGATTAACATTCACAGGTCACATCGCCATGTGACTAACACCCAAGAGTTTACTAGAGTCAGTAGTCTAGTTCACATCAATATGTGATTAACGCTCAATGAGTTCTAGGTTTGATCATGTTTTGCTTGTGAGAGAGGTTTTAGTCAACGGGTCTGAACCTTTCAGATCCGTGTGTGCTTTACAAATCTCTATGTCATCTCCTAGATGTAGCTACCACATTCTATTTGGAGCTATTCCAAATAACTGTTCTACTTGGAGCTATTCTAAATTGTTGCTCCATTATACGTATCCGGTATCTCTATCGGAGCTATCCGGATAGGTGTTAAGCTTGCATCGACGTAACCCTTTACGACGAACTCTTTTACCACCTCCATAATCGAGAAAATTCCTTAGTCCACTAGTTACTAAGGATAACTTTAACCGCTGTCCTGTGATCCATTCTTCGATCACTCTTGTACCCCTTGACTGACTCATGGCAAGGCACACTTCAGGTGCGGTACACAGCATAGCATACCACCGCTTCTCCATAGCTCGTAGGTTCATTGTTGTCTTTCAACATGACTTCCAAGACAGGATTACGTACCACTCTGAAGTAGTACGCATCCTCGTCATCCCACGAGGTTTGGGAGTGACTTGATCCGAAGTCTCATGATCAATATCATAAGCTTCCACTTCAATTGGTGTAGGTGCCACAGGAACAACTCTTTGTGCCCTGCTATACACTAGTTGAAGTGACGGTGCAATAACCTCATCAAGTCTCCACCATCCTCCCACTCAATTCTTTCGAGAGAAACTTTTCCTCGAGAAAGGACCCGATTCTAGAAACAATCAGTTATTGCTTTCGGATCTAAGACAGGAGGTATACCCAACTGTTTTGGGTGTCCTATGAAGATGCATTTATCCGCTTTGGGTTCGAGCTTATCAGCCTGAAACTTTTTCACATAAGCGTTGCAGCCCCAAACTCTTAAGAAATGACAGCCTAGGTTTCTCTAAACCACAGTTCATACGGTGTCATCTCATCGGAATTACGTGGTGCCCTATTTAAAGTGAATGTGGTTGTCTCTAATGCCTAACCCATGAACTATCGTGGTAATTCGATAAGAGACATCATGGTATGCATCATATCCAATAGGGTGCAGTTATGATGTTCAGACACACCATCACACTATGGTGTTCCAGGCTGTATCAGTTGTGAAACAATTTCCACAATGTCTTAATTCTGTGCCAAACTCGTAATTCAGATATTCATCTCTATGATCATATCATAGATATTTTATCCTCTTGTCACGACGATCTTTCAACTTCACCCTGAAATTACTTGAACCTTTCAATAATTCAGACTCGTGATTCATCAAGTAAATATACTCAACATCTACTCAAATCATCTGTGAAGTAAGAACATAACGATATCCACTACATGCCTCAGCACTCATTGGACTGCACACATCAAAAATGTATTACTTCCAACAAGTTGCTTTCTTGTTCCATTTTACTGAAAACGAGGCTCTCAGTCATCTTGCCCATGTGGTATGATTTGCATGTCTCAAGTGATTCAAAATCAAGCGAGTACAAAACGGTCCATTTGCATGGAGTTTCTTCATGCATATATACCAATAGACATGGTTCGCAAGTCCCAAACTTTTCAAAAATGAGTGAGCCCAAAGATCCATCAACATGGAGCTTCTTCATGCGTTTTATACCGATATGACTTACGTGGCAGTGCCACAAGTAGGTGGTACTATCATTACTATCTTTTGGCATGAACATGTGTATCACTACGATCGAGATTCAATAAACCATTCATTTTAGGTGTAAGACCATTGAAGGTTTTATTCAAATAAACAGAGTAACCATTATTCTCCTTAAATGAATAACCGTATTGCGATAGACATAATCCAATCATGTCTATGCTCAACGCAAACACCAATCTCGATGGTAGAGGGAGCGTGCGATGCTTGATCATATCAACATTGAGAACACTTCCAACACATATCGTCAGCTCACCTTTAGCTAGTCTCCATTTATTCTGTAGCTTTTATTTCGAGTTACTAACACTTAGCAACCGAACCAGTATCTAATACCCTGGTGCTACTAGGAGTACTAGTAAAGTACACATTAATATAATGTATATCCAATATACTTCTATCGACCTTGCCAGCCTTCTAATCTACCAAGTATCTAGGGTAATTCTGCTCCAGTGGCTGTTCCCTTTATTACAGAAGCACGTAGTCTCGGGTTTGGGTTCAACCTTGGGTTTCTTCACCAGAGCAGCAGCTGAATTGCCGTTTCATGAAGTATCCCTTCTTGAAACTAGCGGTTTCACTAACCATCAACAATTGATGCTCCTTCTTGATTTCTACTTTCATGGCGTCAAACATCGCGAATATCTCAAGGATCATCATATATGTCCCTGATATATTATAGTTCATCACGAAGCTCTAGCAGCTTGGTGGTAATGACTTCGGAGAAACATCACTATATCATCTGGAAGATCAACTCCCACTCGATTCAAATGATTGTTGTACTCAGACAATCTGAGCACAAGCTCAACAATTGAGCTTTTCTCCCTTAGTTTGCAGGCTAAGAAAATCGTCGGAGGTCTTATACCTCTTGACGTGGGCACGAGCCTGAAATCCCAATTTCAGCCCTCAAAACATCTCATATGTTTCGCGACATTTCAAAACGTCTTCGGTGCCTCAATTCTAAACCGTTTAACTGAACTATCACGTAGTTATCAAAATGTGTATGTCAGATGTTCGCAACATCCATAGACGACGTTCGAGGTTCAGCACACTGAGCGTGCATTAAGGACATAAGCCTTCTATGAAGCAATGATGACAATCCTCAGTTTACGGACCTAGTCCGCATAATTGCTACTATCAACTTTCAACTAAATTTTCTCTAGGAACATATCTAAACAGTAGAACTGAAGCGCGAGCTACGACATAATTTGCAAAGATCTTTTGACTATGTTCAGGATAATTAAGTTCATCTTATGAACTCCCACTCAGATAGACATCCCTCTAGTCATCTAAGTGATTACATGATCCGAGTCAACTAGGCCGTGTCCGATCATCACGTGAGACGGACTAGTCAACGTCGGTGAACATCTTCATGTTGATCGTATCTTCTATACGACTCATGCTCGACCTTTCGGTCTTCTGTGTTCCGAGGCCATGTCTGTACATGCTAGGCTCGTCAAGTTAACCCTAAGTGTTTTGCATGTGTAAAACTGTCTTACACCCGTTGTATGTGAACGTAAGGATCTATCACACCCGATCATCACGGCGTGCTTCAAAACGACGAACTGTAGCAACGGTGCACAGTTAGGGGAGAACACTTCTTGAAATTTTAATGAGGGATCATCTTATTTACTACCGTCGTTCTAAGCAAATAAGATGTATAAACATGATAAACATCACATGCAATCAAATAATAGTGACATGATATGGCCAATATCATATAGCTCCTTTGATCTCCATCTTGGGGCTCCATGATCATCTTGTCACCGGCATGACACCATGATTTCCATCATCATGATCTCCATCATCGTGTCTTCTTGAAGTTGTCACGTCATCTATTACTTCTACTACTACAGCTAACGGTTAGCAATAAAGTAAAGTAATTACATGACGTTTATGTTGACACGCAGGTCATAAATAAATTAAGACAACTCCTATGGCTCCTGCCGGTTGTCATATTCATCGACATGCAAGTCGTGATTCCTATTACAAGAACATGATAAATCTCATACATCACATATATCATTCATCACATCCTTTGGGCCATATCACATCACATAGCATACCCTGCAAAAACAAGTTAGACGTCCTCTAATTGTTGTTTGCAAGTTTTACGTGGCTGCTATGGGTTTCTAGCAAGAACGTTTCTTACCTACGCAAAACCACAACGTGATATGCCAATTGCTATTTACCCTTCATAAGGACCCTTTTCATCGAATCCGATCCGACTAAAGTGGGAGAGACAGACACCCGCCAGCCACCTTATGCAACTAGTGCATGTTTGTCGGTGGAACCGGTCTCACGTAAGCGTACGTGTAAGGTTGGTCCGGGCCGCTTCATCCCACGATGCCGCCGAATCAAGATAAGACTAGTAACGGCAAGCATATTGAACAAAATCAACGCCCACAACTACTTTGTGTTCTACTCGTGCATAGAATCTACGCAATAGACCTAGCTCATGATGCCACTGTTGGGGAACGTAGCATAAATTCAAAATTTTCCTACGTGTCACCAAGATCTATCTATGGAGAGACTAGAAACGAGGGGAAGGAGAGTGCATCTACATACCCTTGTAGATCACTAAGCGGAAGTGTTCAAGTGAACGGGGTTGATGGAGTCGTACTCGTCATGATCCAAATCACCGGAGATCCTAGTGCCGAACGGACGACACCTCTGCGTTCAACACACGTACAGCCTGACGACGTCTCCCACGCCTTGATCCAGCAAGGAGAGAGGGAGAGGTTGAGGAAGACTCCATCCAACAGCAGCACAACGGCGTGGTGGTGATGGAGGAGCGTGGCAATCCTCCAGGGCTTCGCCAAGCACCACAGAAGAGGAGGGAGAGAGAGATGCAGGGCTGCACCAACGAGAGATCGAATCACGTGTTGTGGGCAGCCCAATGCCTCAATATATATAGGGAAGGGGAGGGGCTGCGCCCCCTCTAGGGTTCCCACCCCTAGGGGGGGCGGCAGCCCTAGATGGGGATCAAGGGTGGCGGCCAAGAGGGGGAGAGGAGAGGGAGGCGCACCAATATGGGCCCTAAGGCCCATATCCCCTAGGGTTTGCCCCCTTTCCACCTCTTAGGCGCATGGGCCTTAGTGGGGCTGGTGCCCTTGGCCCATGTAGGCCAAGGAACACTCCCTACAGCCCATGTGCCCCCCCCCTCGGGGCAGGTGGCCCCACTTGGTGGACCCCCGGGACCCTCCCGGTGGTCCCGGTACATTACCGATAAACCCCGAAAGTCTTCCGGTAACCAAAACAGGACTTCCCATATATAAATCTTTACCTCCGGACCATTCCGGAACTCCTCGTGACGTCCGGGATCTCATCCGGGACTCCGAACAACATTCGGTAACCACATACAAACTTCCTTTATAACCCTAGCGTCATTGAACCTTAAGTGTGTAGACCCTACGGGTTCGGGAGACATGCAGACATGACCGAGACGTTCTCCGGTCAATAACCAACAGCGGGATCTGGATACCCATGTTGGCTCCCACATGTTCCACGATGATCTCATCGGATGAACCACGATGTCAAGGACTTAATCAATCCCGTATACAATTCCCTTTGTCTATCGGTACGATACTTGCCCGAGATTCGATCGTCGGTATCCTGATACCTTGTTCAATCTCGTTACCGGCAAGTCTCTTTACTCGTTCCGTAACACATCATCCCGTGATCAACTCCTTGATCACATTGTGCACATTATGATGATGTCCTACCGAGTGGGCCCAGAGATACCTCTCCGTTTACACGGAGTGACAAATCCCAGTCTCGATTCGTGCCAACCCAACAGACATTTTCGGAGATACCTGTAGTGCACCTTTATAGTCACCCAGTTACGTTGTGACGTTTGGTACACCCAAAGCACTCCTACGGCATCCGGGAGTTGCACAATCTCATGGTCTAAGGAAATGATACTTGACATTAGAAAAGCTTTAGCATACGAACTACACGATCTAGTGCTATGCTTAGGATTGGGTCTTGTCCATCACATCATTCTCCTAATGATGTGATCCCGTTATCAACGACATCCAATGTCCATGGTCAGGAAACCGTAACCATCTATTGATCAACGAGCTAGTCAACTAGAGGCTTACTAGGGACATGGTGTTGTCTATGTATCCACACATGTATCTGAGTTTCCTATCAATACAATTCTAGCATGGATAATAAACGATTATCATGAACAAGGAAATATAATAATAATCAATTTATTATTGCCTCTAGGGCATATTTCCAACATGCTCCGCGTCCAGGGGTGCAGGAAGTAGCAGCTCCGGTGGTCCAAATCGATGGCGGCAGCGACTTGCGCGGCGGCCGGGGTTCGGGTGAGCTCGGGGTCGAGGCTACAAGGGCCATGGCGAAGCTGGGTTAGCGCCTATGGCTTCTACGCGGTGCGGCGAACACGTTGGAAGCATGCTCGGAACCAAAAGGTCACCGGAATGTCGCCGGCATCAAGCTCGTGCGGCGGTGCGTCTCGGCTCCGGTGGAGGAGGCAGCTAGGGCGCAAATTAGGCAATGGGGCATGGGGGAAACGGTGCAGAGGCTCACCGCAGTTCTTCTGGTGCTGCTGGCGAGGCAGGGGAGGCACGGGGTCCGGTGAATCGACGACGAAGTCGCCGGCGGCCGCAGGTTGAAGAAGAGCTCGAAGGCGACGCTGCAGGGCTTCCCGAGGCGCGTGACTTGACGGAGAGGTAGCCGGCGATGTGGTGGAGCTCCTGGGCACAGCGGCAGGGCGAGGGGTGGCCGGTGGCCGCGGTGGTGCTCGTCGGTGGCGGCGGGCGCGTTCGGACGCGAGAGAGAAAGCGAGGGAGAGGAGAGGAGAGGACCGTGGGAGAGTGAGAGGGGTACGGGGCGTCGTGGCGGCGTCCAGGGAGGCCAGAGCGAGGAGGAGGGAAGCAGGAGGTGGCGGGGCGACGTGGCCACGGCGTGCGTCGTGCCCGGCTTCTCCCCTGCCTACTGGCAAGAGGTAGAAGACGGGGCTGCCCCTGGTGGGCTGGGCCGCCAGGTGGGCTGGCCAGCTGGGCCACCAGGTAAGCGCCAGGTGAGTTGTTTTTCTATTCTTATTCTGTTTCTATTTATCTGACATTTGTTCTGATTTAGTATTCTGATTTAGTAATAATACTAAATCAATTTATTTTCTTCTGAAAATTAATGTAGGAACTTAATTGGATTATTCCGAAGCCCCACAGTGAAAATCAGAATTATTGGACAATATTTCATATATATAAAAATATTTATCCAACGCAAATAATTACTGGATTAATTCCAAATGGCCAAAATAAATATCTATGAGCTCCTAATAATATTGGTTTGATTTTTATCTCTGTCCAATATTTTCAGAGAGCAACATGAACATTTTCTTGGACCTTTTGCGAGAAATTTTTATCTGGGTCATTTCCAGAGATGATTTCTGAGGGTTTCACAAACCTTCATTTCAAATTTAAATGGAATTTAAACATGATGCACACATGAAGGGCTAGCCTAGGTCATACCAGAACTAGGGATGTGACAGGGGTGGCTTATATAGAGTGCGCCAGGACCCCTGCTCCCCTCCGTTACATAGGTTTCAATGTACACTAAGAGTGGAATGTTACTGGTAACGCTAGCAATTAAGTGCTATAAATGACAAATAAGCCTATAAGTAGATGCTCGACCGTTGTTCGTGCAGAGTGGCGTTAGATCTTCTGCTCGTCGAGTGGCTTCTGCGACGGTCGAGTGACATTTGATTCTTCCGAGTGGAATATCTCTGGTCGAGTGGATGATGGTACCCTTTGAGTGATTCTGGCTTTAGGGCGATGTCCTAGGGGAAGGTGTCTAGGTCAGGCCTATGACCCTACCTGTTGGGGATATTACTACTGGACGTAAACCAGCCAGGAGTAGCCGGATTAACTTTATGAAGATTAGAAGCCCATGAAGATGGCAAGATACTGGCGCTTTAAGAAGGCCCAAGGCCCAAAGACGGATTAAAGCCTGTAGTTGTGAACCGACTTTATCATGTAAACTTGTATTGTAAGTTAGAGGAATAGAGACCGAGCCGGACACCTCTATGATCCGGCCTCGGGACTCTGTAAACCAGCGGGCGTCAACCTGTGTATAGAAAGGGACGACCCGGCCATGGTTTGAGGAGAGGAAACAACAACTCGAGGGCCAGTCAAAGCAGATTCGCTCCATGGTCATCGAAACCCTAGCAATACCAATCACAACTAGACGTAGGCTTTTACCTTCATCGAAGGGGCCGAACTAGTATAAACTCCCCGTGTCCCCTTGTTCGGTTTAACCCCTTTAAGCTAACCCGTTGGGATGGCTCCACGACTAAGTCCTTTCACAAGGACATCTGCCGTGACAAACCCACGACAGTTGGCGCCCACCGTGGGGCTATCGCACGATGGTTTCGAGTTCTTAAAGGGTAGCTTTGATGGACTCAAGGGATACATTGTGGGCCGGATGACGAAGAGTCGTCGCGGCAAGCTCTACATCGAGAACGCAGGATGGGGCCCCGAGGCTGATTCAATCGAATACAGGTACCGGGTCCCCTTTGGTGGGATTCACGTCTTCATCGGCAAGATTGGCGAACTGGGCCCTGAGCCGGACACCTGCACCGACATCATCGAGATGGCTCAGCGTGCAAGCCCATCCCCGGTTCAGCCCATGGCAAAGCATGTTTTCGTAGGTGTCATCCATGGAGCAGAGTATGAGGACGGACCGGCATCCGATGGAGAAACCGTTGTCTGCTCCGACGGCGAGTCTTCTGGAGAAACCGAATCGCTCTATCAGCTGCAGGATGGCCGGATTAGTGGAGGTTCCGAGGGCAACAGTATTCTGGACTCCCCTGATCTACCAAACCGGGCCGCTATCTTCATGGCCAGCACACAATCAGCGCCCCACTCATCAACCGCCGCAGCAATGCTCTCCGATTCAGCAACAGCCATGCCAGCGGGGGCGGGGAGCTCTGCGCCACCTCTGGCTCAAGTTCTGTCTGACTTGTTCGACACTTTGGCAACATTGATGGTCGTGGAAGTCGACGCAGCAGCGCGAGATCAGCACAATGCGGAGATCGCAAAGGAGAAAGATCAGATAACTCAGGCTAAAGCGTACCTAGCGGCAAAGAACGCTAGGATGGCTACAAAACGGGCCGAGTTGGAAGCTCAGGCCTACCGGCTTAGGCTGGATCAGAATGCTTCAGAGGAAGTCATGAGAAGAAGATACTGATCGCATCTCCCACCGAGTTATGAGCCAAGAAGTCTCTTCAGTATGCCAGGAGCAGGAACGAGTAACTAGCCAATATTAAGCCTGACGGAGGCACCAGGAACAGGAGCGCCGGTTCAGGCGCGCACGACGGACCCGCCTCGTCAGAACAACATTGTGCCACAGTATGTTCCAACACTTCCCGGGCATTACTCCAACCCGTTGGACAACATTATGGCCGCCGCTTCACGGTTGGCATCCCTCCCAACCGACGGCGAATCACCAGTTGCGCTTGAGGCACGACGGGCCAGAGATCTCCTTCAAACAGCTCTAAACCAGCAGCAGGCATATTCGCACAGTCGTGAGAGGATTCATTCCACCACCCCCCCTCGTCCAAGCCGGAGCTACAACAGGCATGTTGAAGATGAACCGGCCGTGTCAAGCAGTGCACGTCGCCATAACTCGCCGCGAGGGCACAACCCGGCAGGGGGAGGTGCTAATGCACGGAGAGGCCGAGTTAGCAGCTCTGCACGGAGCCCGTCAACCTACTCCGGTTCACCCTACCACTTCAGTAGAACCAGGTGTGGTATTCAGTTCCTTAGGGGTGTCGTGTCTTACCCCCGCTTTGCGTAATGTGAGACTGCCCAAGGATTTCAAAGGACCTCGTAAGGTACCCAATTACACCGCCGATCTGCAACGAGAGGCATGGGTTGAAAGTTACGAGATGGCAATAGAGATGTTAGATGTGGATGAAGCGGTATGTGCTAAATACTTCACCATGATGTTGGAATGAACAACTCGTACTTGGCTGAAGAGCTTACCAACTAACTCTGTCGGATCATGGGCCGAATTGAAGCACCGGTTTATCCAGAACTTCAAAGATACTTGTAAGCAGCCCATGTCAATTGTGGATCTGGCCGCTTGTGTCCAAGAGGATGGGGAGTCCACTATTGGGGAACGCAGCAATTTCAAAAATTTCCTACGCACACACAGGATCATGGTGATGCATAGCAACGAGAGGGGAGAGTGTTGTCCACGTACCCTCGTAGACCGAAAGCGGAAGCGTTATAACAACGTGGTTGATGTAGTCGTACGTCTTCACGGCCCGACCGATCAAGCACCGAAACTACGGCACCTCCGAGTTCTAGCACACGTTCAGCTCGATGACGATCCCCGGATTCCGATCCAGCAGAATGTCAGAGAAGAGTTCCGTCAGCACGACGGTGTGGTGACGATCTTGATGGTCTACCGTCGCAGGGCTTCGCCTAAGCACCGCTACAATATTATCGAGGATTATGGTGGAGGGGGCATCGCACACGGCTAAGAGATCAATGATCAATTGTTGTGTCTATGGGGTGCCCCCCTGCCCCCGTATATAAAGGAGCAAAGAGGAGGAGGTGCGGCCAGGCAAGGGGCGCGCCAGGAGGAGTCCTACTCCTACCGGGAGTAGGACTCCCCCCTTTCCATGTTGGACTAGGACTTGGGGGGGAGGAGAGAGAGAGGGGAAAGGAAAGGGGGGGCGCCGACCCCCCTCCTTGTCCAATTCGGACTTGGGGGGCGAGGGGCGCGCGGCTGCCCCTTGGCCTCCTCTCCTCTTCCTCCACTAGGCCCATTAGGTTACCGGGGGGTTCCGGTAACCTCCCGGTACTCCGATAAAATGCCGATTTCACTCAGAACACTTCCGATGTCCAAACATAGGCTTCCAATATATCAATCTTCATGTCTCGACCATTTCGAGACTCCTCGTCATGTCCGTGATCACATCCGGGACTCTTAACAACCTTCGGTACATCAAAACATATAAACTCATAATGAAACTGCCATCGTAACGTTAAGCGTGCGGACCCTACGGGTTCGAGAACAATGTAGACATGACCGAGACACGTCTCCGGTCAATAACCAATAGTGGAAGCTGGATGCGCATATTGGCTCCTACATATTCTACGAAGATTTTATCGGTCAGACCGCATAACAACATACGTTGTTCCATTTGTCATCGGTATGTTACTTGCCCGAGATTCGATCGTCGGTATCTTAATGCCTAGTTCAATCTCGTTACCGGCAAGTCTCTTTACTCATTCTGTAATACATCATCCCGCAACTAACTCATTAGTTGCAATGCTTGCAAGGCTTTAGTGATGTGCATTACCGAGAGGGCCCAGAGATACCTCTCCGACAATTGGAGTGACAAATCCTAATCTCGAAATACGCCAACCCAACATGTACCTTTGGAGACACCTGTAGAGCACCTTTATAATCACCCAGTTACGTTGTGACGTTTGGTAGCACACAAAGTGTTCCTCCGGTAAACGGGAGTTGCATAATCTCATAGTCATAGGAACATGTATAAGTCATGAAGAAAGCAATAGCAACATACTAAACGATCAAGTGCTAAGCTAATAGAATGGGTCAAGTCAATCACATCATTCTCCTAATGATGTGATACTGTTAATCAAATGATAACTCATGTCTATGGCTAGGAAACATAACCATCTTTGATCAACGAGCTAGTCAAGTAGAGGCATACTAGTGACACTCTGTTTGTCTATGTATTCACACAAGTATTATGTTTCTGGTTAATACAATTCTAGCATGAATAATAAACATTTATCATGATATGAGGAAATAAATAATAACTTTATTATTGCCTCTAGGGCATATTTCCTTCAGTCTCACACTTGCACTAGAGTCAATAATCTAGATTACACAGTAATTATTCTAACACCCATGGAGCCTTGGTGTTGATCATGTTTTGCTCGTGGAAGAGGCTTAGTCAGCGGTCTGCAACATTCAGATCCGTATGTATCTTGCAAATTTCTATGTCTCCCACTTGGACTAAATCCAGAATGGAATTGAAGCGTCTCTTGATGTGCTTGGTTCTCTTGTGAAATCTGGATTCTCTCGCCAAGGCAATTGCACCAGCATTGTCACAAAAGATTTTCATTGGACCCGATGCACTAGGTATGACACCTAGATCGGATATGAACTCCTTCATCCAGACTCCTTCATTTGCTGCTTCCGAAGCAGCTTGTACTCCGCTTCACATGTAGATCCCGCCGTGACGCTTTGTTTAGAATTGCACCAACTGACAGCTCCACCGTTCAGTGTAAACAAGTATCCAGTTTGCGATTTAGAATCGTCCAGATCAGTGTCAAAGCTTGCATCAACGTAACCATTTACAATGAGATCTTTGTCACCTCCATATACGATAAACATATCCTTAGTCCTTTTCAGGTACTTCAGGATGTTCTTGACCGCTGTCTAGTGATCCACTCCTGGATTACTTTGGTACCTCCCTGCTAGACTTATAGCAAGGCACACATCAGGTCTGGTACACAGCATTGCATACATGATAGAGCCTATGGCTGAAGCATAGGGAACATCTTTCATTTTATCTCTATCTTCTCTGGTGGTCGGACATTGAGTCTTACTCAACTTCACACCTTGTAACACAGGCAAGAACCCTTTCTTTGCTTGATCCATTTTGAACTTCTTCAAAACTTCGTCAAGGTATGTGCTTTGTGAAAGTCCAATTAAGCGTCTTGATCTATCTCTATAGATCTTAATGCCCAATATGTAAGCAGCTTCACCGAGGTCTTTCATTGAAAAACTCTTATTCAAGTATCCCTTTATGCTATCCAGAAATTCTATATCATTTCCAATCAGTAATATGTCATCCACATATAATATCAGAAATGCTACAGAGCTCCCACTCACTTTCTTGTAAATACAGGCTTCTCCAAAAGTCTGTACAAAACCAAATGCTTTGATCACACTATCAAAGCGTTTATTCCAACTCCGAGAGGCTTGCACCAGTCCATAAATGGATCGCTGGAGCTTGCACACTTTGTTAGCTCCCTTTAGATCGAAAAAACCTTCCGGTTGTATCATATAAAACTCTTCTTCCAGAAATCCATTCAGGAATGCAGTTTTGACAACCATCTGCCAAATTTCATAATCATAAAATGCGGCAATTTCTAACATGATTCGGACAGACTTAAGCATCGCTACGGGTGAGAAGGTCTGATCGTAGTCAATCCCTTGAACTTGTCGAAAAACTTTCACAACAAGTTGAGCTTTTTAGATAGTAACATTACCGTCAGCATCAGTCTTCTTCTTGAAGATCCATTTATTCTCAATTGCTTGCCGATCAACGGGTAAGTCAACCAAAGTCCACACTTTGTTCTCATACATGGATCCCACGTCAGATTTCATGGCTTCTAGCCATTTGTGGAATCTGGGCTCACCATCGCTTCTTCATAGTTCGTAGGTTCATCATGATCTAGTAGCATGACTTTCAGAACATGATTGTCGTACCACTCTGGTGCGGATCTTACTCTGGTTGATCTACGAGGTTCGGTAGTAACTTGAACCGAAGTTTCATGATCATTATCATTAGCTTCCTCACTAATTGGTGTAGGTGTCACAGAAAATGGTTTCTGTGATGTACTACTTTCCAATAAGGGAGCAAGTACAGTTACCATCAAGTTCTACTTTCCTCCCACTCACTTCTTTCGAGAGAAACTCCTTCTCTAGAAAGGATCCATTCTTAGCAACGAATGTCTTGCCTTCGGATATGTGATAGAAGGTGTACCCAACATTCTCCTTTGGGTATCCTATGAAGACACATTTCTCCGATTTGGGTTTGAGCTTATCAGGTTGAAGCTTTTTCACATAAGCATCGCAGCCCCAAACTTTCAGAAACGACAACTTTGGTTTCTTACCAAACCACAGTTCATAAGGCGTCGTCTCAACAAATTTTGATGATGCCCTATTTAACGTGAATGCGGCCGTCTCTAAAGCATAACCCCAAAACGATAGCGGTAAATCTGTAAGAGACATCATAGATCGCACCATATCTAGTAAAGTACGATTACGACGTTCGGACACACTAATACGTCTCCGTCGTATCTACTTTTCCAAACACTTTTGCCCTTGTTTTGGACTCTAACTTGTATGATTTGAATGGAACTAACCTGGACTGACGCTGTTTTCAGTAGAATTGCCATGATGTTGTTTTATGTGCAGAAAACAAATATTCTCAGAATGACCTGAAACTCCACGGAACATCTTAGAAAAAATAATAAAAAATCCTCGCTAAAGATGAAGACCAGGGGGCCCACACCCTTCTCACGAGGGCGGGCCCCCTCCTAAGGCGTGCCCCCTACCTCGTGGGCCCCTTGGATGCCCTCCGACGCAACTCCAACTCTATATATTTGCTTTCGGAGAGAAAAAAATCAGAGAGAAGAAATCATCGCGTTTTACGATACGGAGCCGCCACCAAGCCCTAAAACCTCTCGGGAGGGCTGATCTAGAGTCCGTTTGGGGCTCCGAAGAGGGGGATTCGTCGCCGTCGTCATCATCAACCATCCTCCATCACCAATTTCATGATGCTCGCCGCCGTGCATGAGTAATTCCATCGTAGGCTTGCTGGACGGTGATGTGTTGGATGAGATTTATCATGTAATCGAGTTAGTTTTGTTAGGGTTTGATCCCTAGTATCCATTATGTTCTGAGATTGATGTTGCTATGACTTTGCTATGCTTAATGCTTGTCACTAGGGCCCGAGTGCCATGATTTCAGATCTGAACCTATTATATTTTCATGAATATATGTGAGTTCTTGATCCTATCTTGCAAGTCTATAGTCACCTACTATGTGTTATGATCCGGCAACCCCGAAGTGCCAATAATCGGGACCACTCCCGGTGATGACCATAGTTTGAGGAGTTCATGTATTCACTATGTGCTAATGCTTTGTTCCGGTTCTCTATTAAAAGGAGGCCCTAATATCCCTTAGTTTCCAATAGGACCCCGCTGCCACGGGAGGGTAGGACAAAAGATGTCATGCAAGTTCTTTTCCATAAGCACGTATGACTACATACGGAATACATGCCTACATTACATTGATGAATTGGAGCTAGTTCTGTGTCACCTTATGTTATGACTGTTACATGATGAACCGCATCCGACATAATTATCCATCACTGATCCGGTGCCTACGAGTTTTCCATATACTGGTTTACGCTTATTTACTTTCCCGCTGCTACTGTTACAATCACTACAAAATACCAAAAACATTACTTTTGCTGTATTTACTTTTGTTGCTGCTACCACCACTATCATATTACTTTGCTACTAAACACTTTGCTGCAGATACTAAGTTTCCAGGTGTGGTTGAATTGACAACTCAGCTGCTAATACTTGAGAATATTCTTTGGCTCCCTGTCGGTGGCAAAACCGGCGGATCCCGGGTAGGGGGTCCCGAACTATGCGTCTAGGCCGGATGGTAACAGGAGGCAAGGGACACGAAGTTTTACCCAGGTTCGTGCCCTCTCGATGGAGGTAAAACCCTACGTCCTGCTTGATTAATATTGATGATATGGGTAGTACAAGAGTAGATCTACCACGAGATCGAAGAGGCTAAACCCTAGAAGCTAGCCTATGGTATGATTGTTGATGTGTATGTTGTCCTACGGACTAAAACCCTGCGGTTTATATAGACACCGGATAGGGTTAGGGTTACATAGAGTCGGTTAAAATGGTAGGAGATCTACATATCCGTATCGCCAAGCTTGCCTTCCACGCCAAGGAAAGTCCCTCCCGGACACGGGACGAAGTCTTCAATCTTGTATCTTCATAGTCCAGGAGTCCGGCTAAAGGTATAGTCCGGCTATCCGAACACCCCCTAATCCAGGACTCCCTCACTCCCCTTGTGTCGAATCAATAAATTTGGGTTGAATACTCTACCCTCGAAAGCTGTTGCGATCCCCTATACTTGTGGGTTATCAAGACTAATTTCTGGCGCCGTTGCCGGGGAGCATAGCTCTATTCTTTGAGTCACTTGGGATTTATATCTGCTGGACACTATGAAGAACTTGAGAGATCCAAAAACCAAGATCTATCCCTCAACTATGAGGGGAGGTAAGGAACTGCCATCTAGCTCTGCACTTGATTCACCTTCTGTTATGAGTAAGTTAGCGACACCTACACCTGCTTCTGCTATTCATTCTGCTATGTTGCATGTTATTGATGATGCCACTTCTGCTATGCATGATACTTATGATGAAACTGCTTCTATGCCTGATACTACTGTGCCCCTTAGTGAATTTCTTGATGAACAAATTGCTAGGGCTAGAGAAAAAGAAATTATTGAATCTGAATACGATGATGATAGTGATGATGAAAATATGCCTGTTGTTCCTGAGGGTTATATTTTTGATATGGAATCTTCTGCCGCTATTTTAGCTTGCAAAGATAGATATGAGCTTAAGAGGTTATTAATTAAATGGAACAAAGAATCACTTAGAGATAAAATGAAACCCGACCCTGCTTTTGCTACTTCACCTATTTGTGTTCCTGATAAGGATTATGAATTCTCTATTGATCCTGATATAATTACTTTGGTTGAATCTGATCCGTTTTATGGCTATGAATCTGAAACTGTTGTGGCACATCTTACTAAGTTAAATGATATAGCTGCCCTGTTTACTAATGATGAGAGATCGCATTACTTTTATATACTCAAAATATTTCTGTTCTCATTAAAGGGTGATGCTAAGATATGGTTTAATTCTCTTGATCCTGGTTGTGTGCGTAGTCCCCAGGATATGATTTATTACTTCTCTGCTAAATATTTCCCTGCTCATAAGAAACAAGCTGCTTTGAGGGAAATATACAACTTTGTGCAAATTAAATAAGAGAGTCTCCCACAAGCTTGGGGGAGGCTTCTCAAGTTACTTAATGCTTTGCCTGATCATCCTCTTAAGAAACCTGAAATACTTGATATCTTTTATAATGGACTAACCGATGCTTTCAGAGATTACCTGGATAGTTGTGATGGTTCTCTTTTCAGGGAAAGAACACCGGATGAAGCTGAAATCCTATTGAATAATATGTTGACAAATGAAAACAATTGGGCACCTCCTGAGCCAGCTCCTAAGCCAACTCCTGATCCAATTACTAAACCTATTCCTAAACCAACTCCGAAGAAGAGAAGTGTTCTATTTCTCAGTCCCGAAGATATGCAAGAGACAAAGAAATCTATGAAAGAAATCTATTGCTAGCCAGTGCTTGGATGAGTTTGATAACTTTATGTTTAAGCAAGACGACTTCAATGCTTATTTTAGTAGACAATTAAAAGAAAATGCTTATATGATTAGACGCTTGGGTGATTATATGGCTGATATTAAAGGTGAACTTAAACTTGTTAGCAAACATGCTTCTATGGTTACCACTCAAGTAGAACAAGTACTTAAGGCTCAAAAAGAAGTGCTTGATGAAATGAATAGTAAGAAAAATGATTATGCTATTAGAGTGGCTACTAGAACTGGTAGAATGACTCAAGAACCTTTGTATCCTGAAGGCCACCCTAAGAGAATCGAGCAAGATTCTCAAAGAAATAATATTGACGTTCCTAGTTCTTCTAAAAAGAAGAAGAAGAAGAAGAAAAATGATAGAACTGTGCAAACTTCTAGTGAACCTATTGCTGAACAACCTGATAATCCAAATGATATATCTATGTATGATGTTGAAACACAATCTGGTAATGAACATGAACCTAGTAAAAATATTAATGATGATGTTCATGATGATGCTCAACCTAGTAATGATAATGATGTAGAAATTGAACCTGCTGTTGATCTTGATAACCCACAATCAAAGAATCAACGTTATGATAAAAGAGACTTTGTTGCTAGGAAACATGGTAAAGAAAGGGAACCTTGGGTTCAGAAACCCATGCCTTTTCCTCCGAAACCATCCAAGAAAAAGGATGATGAGGATTTTGAGCGCTTTGCTGAAATGATTAGGCCTATCTTTTTGCGTATGAGATTAACTGATGTGCTCAAAACAAATCCTTATGCTAAATATATGAAGGATATCATTACTAACAAAAGAAAGATACCGGAAGCTGAAATTTCCACCATGCTTGCTAATTATACTTTTAAGGGTGGAATACCAAAGAAACTTGGAGACCCTGGAGTACCTACTATACCTTGCTCCATTAAAAGAAATTATATTAAAACTGCTTTATGTGATCTTGGAGCCGGTGTTAGTGTTATGCCTCTCTCTTTATATCGTAGACTTGACATGAATAAGCTAACACCTACTGAAATATATTTGCAAATGGCTGATAAATCAACTGCTATACTTGTCGGTATCTGTGAGGATGTGCCTATTATGGTTGCAAACGTTACTATTTTAACGGACTTTGTTATTCTTGATATTCCCGAGGATGATAGTATGTCTATTATTCTTGGAAGATCTTTTCTTAATACTGCAGGGGTTGTTATTGATTGCAACAAAGGCAATGTCACTTATCATGCTAATGGTAATGAGCATACGGTACACTTTCCGAGGAAACAACCTCATGTTCATAGGATCAACTCTATTGGAAAAATTCCATCGATTATATTTGGAGGTTTTGAATTTCCTCTTCCTACTGTCAAGAAGAAATATGATATTCTTATTATTGGGGATGTGCATATCCCCGTTGAGGTAACTTAGTGTTATTCAAAATTTCTCCGGTTTCATGATTATCGGAATGAGTTTGTTAACAAGACTTGATCAACCTTGTTAGTGGATTCTTTTTGATGAGCATGAGATGGATGAAACTAGAAGCACAAACTTCTGTACCCCACTTTTACTTTCTATTATTTATATTAAATAAAGTAAAAATAGTATTTTCTGTCTATTTCCTGACTTATCCGTGCAATATAAAAATATCCCGAATATAAAAGTCCTCAGAATGCCATGCCAATTTAATATGATTTTTCGGGAATATTTCAGGATTTACTGTGCAAAAATTACCGCGGGAGGAGCTGCCACCTGGCCACGAGGGTGGTTGGCGCCCCCCTAGGGCGCACCCCCCTGCCTCGTGGGCCCACGGTGGCCCTCCTCCACTTATCCCAGCACCCATCTTCTTCCTCTGTCTCACACAAACCCGAAAAAACAACTCAAGCACGAGTTCCAGCCACTTTTGCTGTGATTTTTGATCCCCTTGCTCAAAGCACCTCTAGCAAAACTGCTTGGGGAGATTGTTCCTTTGTATGTGACTCCTCCATTGGTCCAATTAGTTTTTGTTCTAGTGCTTTATTCTTTGCAAATTTGTGCTGCACAGGTGACCATGTTCTTGAGCTTGCATGTCAAATTTATATGGTTCCAAGTAGTTCTAATGCTTGATATAGGCTCTAGGCTCTTGTAGGAGTAGTTGCTATCAGTTTTATTGAAGTTGGTTCACTTTTCTTTGAAGTTACTAAAAATTTCAGAATTTTTCAGAGAAAAAATATGCTTAGGAAGATGTTCCAAGGTGGTTCCTCTAAGAAGCAAGGACCCAGGATTGCTATGTGAGATGCTGACGAGGATCCACCAAGAGACGCTCCAGTACGGCCTTGCGAATGGCCGTCGGAAAATTTTATGGACCGTGCGAGAATTAAAGAAGAATTCAAAGCATATTTGCGTAATGCCGGTCTTGAGGATTTTGAGGCTAACAAATGCCCCCAGTATCATGATCTCACAAGTTCATTTGTGAGGAGGTTTGAGTATTCATCTTCGCGTAATTCTCCTTCAGTCATGTTTGATCTCTATGACAAATCTTATACCATGGACTTAGAGGATTTCACTTCTGCTTGCGAACTTCCATCATGGGGTAGTGTTAGGGATCCCCCTAAATCTGAATTTAGAAACTTTCTTGCTAGTATAACTGTGGGGGGATCTAGAGATATAACGCAGGCTACCATAGGGAGCATTCACTTTCCTGCTATACATTATTTTGCTCTTTTCATCGGTAGATGCATAAATGTTAAGGATGAAGCATGTCACATGTGTGTCCCTAATCTTAGCATTCTTAGGAGTGCTGTGTTAGGAGACCAATCTTATCATATGGGAGCCATTGTAGCTCGTAGGTTGCATCATAATAGACATAATGGAGATTTCTTTGGAGGAATTTATGTAACCCGCTTAGCTCATTTTCTTGAGATAGAAATTCGTGAGGGTGATACGGAGTTGCCTCCTGCATATTTAGATTATGACTCTATGGCTTCGCACCAGTTTGTCGAGAGGCCTGAATCACCTCTCTTATATCGTTTAATTTTTGATAAACGACATGTTTTTCGTATTACTCCCCCTGCTCCTGCCTTCTTTGATTCACAGACAAAAAGAAGATATGTTATTACCAGAGAGGAGGCAGAAGAGTACGAGAGGAGAGCGTAGGCAGCTCGACTCCATGCTGCAGCTCAGCAGGCAATAACCGCTGCACATCAGTATGATCCCAACTATTCCTCCTCATCACAGTACGACCCCAACAACTATTATTATGGATATCCGCCAGGCCAGCCGTGGCCATAGACCAACTTAGGCCAAAAGCCTAAGCTTGGGGGAGTACGTATTTCTCACCGACATTACATTTATGTTCACACACACTCATTGTTAAATGTCGGTGCTCATACTTTTTCACTGTAATATCCATGCTAGTTTAGTTTCCTTTTCCTGGTTTCTTCTTCTGTGTTTGCTAAACCTTAAGAAAAACAAAAAAAGGGTTCGTAGTAGTTTATTTTTCTGCTGTAGTAGTAATAATTAAAAAGAAAACCCAAAAATATTTCATGTTCTTCTTTTGCTTGTTGGGAGCTTTCCCATGTAAACAGTTTTATTTCTTTTCTTTTCTTTGGGGGTCAGTAGGACAAGACCATAATTAAATTGTTGAAGCGGCTCTTATATGCATTATTGTTGATTTAACCAAGAGCCCATATTGCCTTGTCTTCTCCTGTTTATTGAATGCTTGCAGATTCCAGCTTAGTCCAATGCACGTACACCCTTATTATTATTCACACCGTTCGGTCGTGCAAGTGAAAGGCAATTATGATGATATATGATGGACTGACTGAGATGAGAAAAAGCTGGTATGAACTCGACCTCTTTTGTTTTTGTAAATATGATGAGTCCCTCGTTCTTGATTCAGCTTATTATGAATAAACATGTTTGCAATGACAATTAGAGATCATAGTTGCTTGTGCCATGCTTGATTAGCTATGAGTTATAATGATTTACCTTGTGTGCCAACATGCTATTGAGATGATTATGATGTGGTATGATGGGGTGGTATCCTCCTTTGAATGATTTAAGTGACTTGACTTGGCACATGTTCATGCATGTAGTTGAAACAATATCAACATAACCTTCACGATATTTATGTTCATGGTGGATTAAATCCTACTCATGCTTACATCCAATGTTTATTAATTTTAATGCATGTACATGGCTGTTGTCGCTCTCTAGTTGGTCGCTTCCCAGTCTTTTGCTAGCCTTCACTTGTACTAAGCAGGAATACTGCTTGTGCATCCAATTGTCGGTGTACTAGAGTAGGGGTACCCTAGTATCCCGAACTCGTGCACGGGCAGTCGCAGCGTCCCGCGGCAAGGCTTGCCGAGTGGCCGCCAAGACCCTCCGCGGCTACTATGAAGACCATTCAAGAACGAAGTACTCCAACCAAGGTCCCGGCAAGGAGCTGGCCGGGAAGGAAACAAGACCCCGGCAAGTGGAGCTTGCCGGGAAGGCTACCCAAAGCATCTCGAGACCCCGGCAAGAGGAGCTTGCCGGGAAGGCCAACCAAGGCATACTAAGAAAACTTGCCGCGGCACACCACGCGTCCCGGTAAGGCCCGGTGAGCGACAAGCTCCCGAACACGACAAGACGACGACCGCGGCAAGGAGCTTGCCACGGGAAACCCCCACTTCGTGCCCGCGCTCCGGCACACCCGCCCACGTGTCGCTCTGGGGCCCTCCCAAGCACACGTGGCGGGAGGCCGTGCAGTGAGGGGTGCGAGGTGGCAAGCAGGCGCTGACGAGATAACCATCGTGGCAAACGGTGGCGTCCCTAGCGGTCCCTTTCGGTACTGTTTAGGCGACACAGACGGGCAATTAATGCCCTTGTCCCCTGCCGTCAGGGTTAGGTACGATAACACTGTAGCGGGTAGCCGTGCCTACTACAGCGTCTTTCCATTTTTGCCCTTGGCCCCCGTTGCCATATGTCAGTAACCCCTTCAGTATAAAAGGAGGCCCGTGTGCAACGGGGGGGAGCCAGTTCCAACACTCACGCTCGGTCTTGCTAACCGCCGGTTTGTACTGTAGCACTCCACGCTCCCGAGCTAGAAATCAATACCAAATCACAAAGCAGGAGTAGGGTTTTACGCATCCGTGCGGCCCGAACCTGGGTAAATCGCTCGCGTGCTTCGCCTCGATCTGCTCTTTGCGCGACCTCCGCCCCCCGCCGAACCAAAAGGGACCCGGCCCGCCGGTCCCATAGGTGCCCGTGGATCAGCAACCCCGGCATCTCTGGCGCGCCAGGTAGGGGGCGTCGAAGCTGTGTGAACCAGATCCGGCGTTCTCACGAGCTAGATCGAGATCGAGCTGGTGGATCTCGGAGGGCTCAGGACCACCATGCACGTCAGCCCGCTGGCGCAAGCGAGACACGGTCGCCTGGACGAGATACTGCTCCTTCTGACGTAGTTAGAAGTCCGAGCATATCCCGCTCCTCGCACCGTTCGCCGCCGCCGACTCACGGAGGAACCGACTCATAGCTAGTTGCGCCCTTACTTTGTTTCGAGTCCGCTCAACAACTTAAGTGAGCTGCTAGCGCCCTTGCTTTGCTTCGAGTCCGCTCAGCAACTTAAGTGAGCCGCTAGCGCCCTTAACTTGTTTCGAGTCCGCTCAACAACTTAAGTGAGCAGCAACTAGTTGCGACAAGGTTTCTTGCCGGTGGCGTACCAGTGAGCAACTCCCGGAACATCGAGCATCTTCGCTCCATATCTTTATTTTCTCTTCTTTCTTTTCTCTCAAGGAAAGAAAGGTTCCCTTGCCCACTAGTTTGCCGGGGAAGAAAGGAGAAGATGATGGTATGGACCAGGCGCCATTCAAGGAAGTTTCGCCTTGCCGGGAAGCAAACAACAGAAAAGCTAAGTTGCCAAAGTTTGAGCAATCAAATTTTTTAAATTTTAAGTTATCTCCCTTGAACGACCACACTTTGTATGGGAAACCTGTGCGCGGAGGAGCCAACTTGTAGCTAGCTGCGCCCTTGCGTTGTTTCGAGCTCGCTCAACAACATTAAGTGAGCTGCGGCTAGTTGCTTAACTAGCCGCGCCCTTGCATTGTTTCGAGCCTGCTCAACAACGTAAGTGAGCTGCGACTAGTTGCTTAACTAGCCGCACCCTTACTTTGCTTCGAGCCTGCTCAGCAACTTAAGTGAGCTGTAGCTAGTTGCGACAAGGTTTCTTGCCGGTAGCGGCACCGCCAGCAGGCTGCTGACGTTCCGCACTCAGCGCTCGCGGCTCAGGTGCCTGCACCGGCAAGTTCCCTAAAAGCGTAAGGCGAAAACATACAAAGCAAGGAATCAAGTCAAGGGGAATAACATAGCAATCACTACCCATAAGAAAGTTATATTACAAAATAGCTTGTCGCAGCTCTAACAGGCGTTTTCTATGACATAGCTGGCAGCGACAAGGAAAAAAGGAAGCAGGCGGTCTAGTCAACGCGGTCGCCCTCAACCCTCTTGATCCCGCCCACCTTGTCCACAATGGGTTCGACAAGGGCCTTGAGCTCCTCCTGATCGATGTCACGCGGCAAGGGTCTGAGGACGTTGTTGAGGCGGAGGCCTGGATTGCGGAAGGCCACCTTCATCAACACCTTCTGGAGGGCTCCCGCACAGATCTTGCACGACTCGTCGGCCAGCTGCCTCGGAATCCTATCCCGGAGCCGCTGGAGCGCCGTCGCCATGCCCTGGAAGAACAGAGTGAGCTTGGCACTAGGTTGGAGGTTCTCATCGGAGGAGTACCCGAGGTCCTCCATCCCCAGCTGCGCCAGCTCCTGATCGATGTCCCCGGCGGCGTTCACGAGGCTCTCCGTCCAGTGCTCCACCGTATCCCTAAAGGCGTTTTGGGTGGTGGCAGCACTCTCCAGCAACGCCTTGTCGGCTTCGATCTCCCTCTTCAGGGTCGCCTCCCGCTCCTTGGCGCCGTCCAGCGCCTTGGTCAAAGCGACCAGCTTCGACTCAAGAGCGGCGTTGGAGACCTTGGCGGCGCTGAGCTCCTTGCCCTTCTCGGAGAGATCGGCCTCCAGCCGCGCCACCCTCGTCTTCAACTCCTCCTTGGCGGCCTCAGCGGCGGCGGCAGCGTCCCTCGCTTGCTTGAGGGCTTCGCCAAGCTTTTCCTCGAGTGCGGCAAGCTCCTCCTCATGAGCGTCAAGGTTGACCTTCCGCTGCGTCAGCTCGCCCTCCTCCGCGGCTAGCTTCACAGCGGCAAGTTGCTGTAGCTCTTCGGCTTCGGCCTTCTCGAGGAGAAAGGCCTTCCGCGCTTCAGCGAGCTGCTCCCGCTCCTCCGCCAGGGATCGGAGGGCTTCCCGGTGGAAACCCCTGAGCTCTTCTGCGCGCTTCTCGATGTTTGCTACCGCCTTCGCGACAAGCGCCTCGCGGGACTCCAGCTTGGCTTGTCGCGCGCGGTAGAGCGACATCAACCTGCGCAGCAGCCGCTCTTCTTCGGGCTCATTGTTGCTGCTGCTTGGCGCGTCGACCAGCTTCAGCCCCGCGGAGGCGAGCACTTCTCCGTCGAAGATCTCCCCCTCGACCGGCGCTCTGGAGCTTGATGCCCAGGGAAGATTGATGAAGACGTCGTCTCCGGCCTTCAGGTAGATGCCTGGCTGGGGCTCCCCGGAGCCTGGCGCTGCGGTAGCGGCGGACGGATCGGCGGTCGGTGAAGCGCCTGGCGCTCCTGCGGCCTCAGGGCCGTCAGTGCGATCGCCGGGCCCCTCGCCAGTTGCCGCGGCGTCTACCTTGGCGGCCTCCGCGCCGGCGGCGTCGCCACCACCGGCTACATCCTCGGCGGCGACCTCGGTCTCCATCCACTCCGCAGCAAATGGGTCTGACGGCCGGCAAGGGGAGAAGAGTCAATGAAAATCCAGCAAAAATTCAAGAAGATCAAAAGAAGAAGAACCCGAGAGAAGTTGTGAGGCAAGAGGAGTACCTGCGCCAGGTTTTGTAGTCGTGGTCTCCGCTGTCGGGGGGCCGCTGGTGCTGTCCCTCGCCAGGGAACCCTCCCTTGCCGGAGACTTCTCCCTTACCGGGAAGCCTTCCCTTGCCGGAGAATTCTCCCTTGCCGGGGGATTCTCCCTGGGCTCCTGGTGGGGCTGCTCGGCTCCTACACGAGTCAACAAGCAGATGTCAGCAAAGACAAGCACCCATGCGCGCCTCGCCGCGGAAAATAATTCACACACTTACGCTGGGGGCTGCCATGGAGGAAAGTCGCCGGCTCCGGCAAGGTTGTCTCCAGCGCGCCACCCGTTGTCGCGGTGGGCTCGTCCTCGATGCTGGTCACCGGGGCCTTAGCTCTCTTTGCCGCTCTCTGGGCCAGAGTCCTAAAGAGGAACAGATTCAAGGAAAAGCAAGTGAGAAACAAGCATCCCCGACAAGGAAGCAAGCAAAGAGTGGCTGATGTACTTTGATGGTGCCTTTTCGCTGCAAGGTGCCGGTGCTGGTGCGCTGTTTATCGCACCCACCGGAGAGCACCTCAAGTCCGTAGTCCAGATGCACTTTCCCAAGGAGCAAGCAACAAACAATACTGCAGAGTATGAGGGATTGCTTGCCGGTCTCAGGATCGTGGCAGACCTTGGGATCAAGAAGCTCATTGTCAGGGGTGACTCACAGCTTGTCGTCCGCCAAGTGAACAAGAATTATCAGAGTCCGTTGATGGAAGCTTACGTTGACGAAGTGAGAAAGCTAGAAGAGCGCTTTGACGGCCTACGAATGGAGCACGTTCCAAGAGCTCACAACGCCATTGCTGATGGCCTGTCAAAGTGTGCCGCACTTAAGTTACCTGTGGAACCAGGGACCTCTGTGCTCAAGCTGACTCAGCCGTCCGTAATGCCATCAACTGGACAGAGCAAGAAGAGGAAGTTCATTTCTGGCGACTATTTGCCGGCAGAGCTTCCTGAAGCCGCCGCCAAGAAGGTCCCTAAGATCAACGCCGAAGGCGCTGAGGAGCAGTCTACTCCGGCAAGCCCTAGGGTTTGTTCCGTCGAAGCAGAAGCTCCCGGCAAGTTTCGCCCCGGCAAGCTTGTCGGGGAACGTCAAGCTCCGGCAGAGATGCAGCTTCTCGCCGTAGAAGCGGATGTTCCCGCAGCAGCCTCCAAGATCAACGTTAAGAGTGCTGAGGGGCAAGATGCTCCGGCAGGCCCTAGGGTTTGTTCCGTTGAAGCAGAAGCTCCCGGCAAGTTTCGCCCCGGCAAGCTTGTCGGGGAACGTCAAGCTCCGGCAGAGCCGCAGGTTCTTGCCGTAGAACGGATGTTCCCATAGCAGCAGAGTTGCCTTTAGTCCTTGTTGTCGAGCCACAGGCTCCAACATGGGCGCAGCAGATTGTCTGTTTCCTTCAGGCGGGAGAACTTCCCGAAGAGCAAGAAGAAGCGGAAAGAGTAGCCCGGCAGTCAAGTATGTACCAGTTTGTCGACAAGACACTGTACAGAAGACGACTCAAAGGTGTGAAATTGAAGTGTATTCACCGGGAAGACGGACAAAAGCTGTTGGCAGAGATACACGGAGGCATATGTGGTCACCACATTGGCGCAAGAGCACTTGTCGGCAAAGCATTACGGCAAGGTTTCTTCTGGCCAACAGCCCTCCAGGATGCAACTGCACAAGTAACCAAGTGTGAAGCGTGCCAGTTCCATTCCAAGCAGATACACCAGCCAGCTCAAGCTCTCCAGACGATCCCTTTATCCTAGCCATTTTCGGTCTGGGGGCTCGACATCCTCGGCCCCTTTCCCCGAGCAGTCGGGGGCTTTGAGTACTTGTACATCGCAATCGACAAGTTCACAAAGTGGCCGGAAGTGGAACCAGTGAGGAAGGTGACCGCATAGTCAGCCGTCAAGTTCTTCAGGTCGATTGTTTGCCGCTTCGGGATCCCTAACTGGATAATCACCGACAACGGTACACAGTTCACAAGCCGCACCTTCATGCAATACGTCCAAGATCTTGGCGCCAAGGTCTGCTTCGCTTCTGTTGCTCACCCGAGAAGCAATGGTCAAGCGGAGAGGGCAAATGCTGAAGTGCTGCGCGGGCTCAAGACCAGAACTTTCGACAGGCTGCACAAGTGCGGAAGAAACTGGATCGAGGAGCTACCGGTGGCTCTTTGGTCGATCAGAACGACGCCAAATCGAGCCACTGGGCAGACACCCTTTGCTCTAGTCTATGGAGCAGAGGCAGTTACCCCCACGGAACTCGTATACTGGTCACCTCGAGTGCTCGCTTATGATGAGCTCGAGCAAGAGAAGCTGCGGCAAGATGACGCGCTGCTCCTTGAGGAAGACCGTCTCCGGGCTGCTGTGCGAGCTGCTCGCTACCAGCAAGCTCTGCGCCGCTATCATAGCCGCAGAGTCAATGCCAGGAGTCTCGAGGAAGGCGACCTTGTTCTTCGGCGCGTTAAGTCGGCCAAGAATTCCAACAAGTTGACGCCGAAGTGGGAAGGCCCTTTACCGGGTGAAGCGAGTCACAAGGCCTGGCGCTGTCCGCCTTGAGACCGAAGATGGCGTACCAGTGAGCAACTCCTGGAACATCGAGCATCTTCGTAGGTTTTACCCGTAAGGCGCGGTTGTCGGACCCTGTCCGGCAACCACCTTTCTGTACAAGTCTTGCCGCTGTTGCATGGAATCCTTTGTACAGAGCCAGGCACAGATCCTGAGCACGAGTAAATGAAGCGCTGACACCCCGGGGTTATAGCATGCATTCTAGGTCGAGTCTCGTCCTTGGTTAGGGTTGATAGTGCCTAACAGCAGCTAACCCCTAGCTTAGAGGTCGAGTGTCCGTCCCTTTGCTCTCCTTTCGTTCGCAGGGCTCGCATATCCTGGCCAGACTGCTTGAGGACGAAAAGGAGAAGAAGGGCACGCCGGCACCTGGGCCCCGGCAAGCCAGTATTAATGGGGGCTGCGAGTGCCAAGATTCGTCCACGGCAAGCTAGAGTTGCCGGGGGCTGCAATATCAGATAAGTCTTTCGTCCCTCATCATGCATCCTCTTATGGACTGGGGAATGCGAAACCGCGTTTCTTCCCGAAAACTGCCATGCTCCCTCAACTCTAGGCCCTGGGGCCCGTTCCCGGGGCCAAGTTTGGTTGTAGTCGCGGCAGCGAAGGGATGAAACGAGGAGGCCGCACCCACCTCGTTCCCACCTCCGTCAAAAGCGTGAGAAAGGTCGAGCGACGTGGGAAGGCGGCAGGGCCTGTTGCCGGGAGGCGAACTGTCTGTCCGAGGGATACCAAGGATTTGCTCCTTGGCGTGGGTTCACCCCGCGAGACAAATAACCCGGCAAACATCCCCTTTTCATTAAAAAAACATCCCACTCAGGTACAGTCCATAGAGGATGAAAAACAAGAAAGAGAGGATTGCAAGTTTTTAGATGCAGCTAAGGCCCGAAGGCTTACAAATTAAAAAGATAAGATGCCCGTAATCCCTTTCCTGTCCCTCTCTTCAGGAGGTAGGCCAAGGAGGCGAAAAGGGCAAAAGGAGTGCCTAGGCAAGCTACGGGTGCCAGAAGACACCAAGAGAACATCCCGGGGGCCGTCCGAATGCTGGACGGTGATGGCGGCGCCGGAAGCGGGGCTCGAAGACGGGGCGGCAGGACGTCACCATGCTGTCGAGGGCACCACGCCCTCGTACTCCGACCTGACGGCCTTGTCGCCAGCCCTCTTCCCCTTCCGCAGCCTCCCTACGCCAGCCGCCCAAGGAGACGACCCCGGGGAGTTCAAGGAGCCGGCGACACGGATGATGGGGTCGCCGGTGCCGCGCGAAGCGGCGCCCGACACCTAGTCGGGCCCGCCATCCCGCCGCCCGCTACCCTCATCATCGATGTCGCTCCCCTCCTCGTCACTCTTGCTCGAGGGGGAGCCTTCACTATCGGAGGAGCTGCCCACGCAGCACTTCGCCCGCGTCCCGAAGCACCCGAAGACCTTGACGGAGAGGAGATCGCCCTCCATCAACTTAAAATGGAGGGTGAACCCCTCCATCAGGCTGTGGATACGGGCGAACGTCTTCCACCCTCGATCAAGATACATCACATTAGGGGCTGGGAATACAACGCGGACTCGCGTGCCGCTGATCCCACAGCCCCTCATCTGCAGTCTCAGTGTCTCGGCCGGGTCCAACTCCATCGCGCTCGCGAACGGAGCTGGAAGCCGGAGGCGACGACGAGGCGCCCGGCGTAGCCTGACAAAGAACTCGCAAGGGTCGTCCCCTATGTGGATCGCCGTGGGGGGAGTAACCGCCGGCGGAGGCGAAGCTGGCGCGCCGCCTCGTCCGCCTCTTCCCCGAGCGCCTCGACCTCGTCCTCGACCTCGTCCACGACCTCGGCCCCTCCCTCTTCCCCTTATGGCTGGCTCTGCCACCACGAGCGTGGGAGAGGGAGAGGTGCGCTGTCTGGCGGCGACCCTCGCCGCCACCGATGAAGGGCCAGGGTTCCCTTTCTCCATGGCGAATGGGAGAAAGGGGAGCAGAAACTGAAGAAAGGAGGAGATGAGAGAGTGCGGGCTTCTGTGCTCCCCTCCTGCTCTTTATAAAGGAGCTAGGTGGGGGCTCGGCCGCCCCGCTCAGCGAATCAAGGCACGGGAAGAGCAGGGAGTCGGGGCCGACCCGCTGCCTCTGCTCGCGACGGCCCAGATTCCCACTTCCACCGTCCGCGACCCCAAGCGCATGGGAGCCGCGTGGAGGGGATGCAGGGCCGAGGCGACGGATGAGGCGGCCTCGTCCCACCCCGTGATCATGGGGAGTGGACGCCTCGAAAAACCGCGCACCGGCCCCGTCCAGTGAATGCACCACGCCCCCACGCCTACCTTCGTTTAGGTAGGAGGGCGTGAACCGTCCCCTTCATCATGGCTTGACGCATGCTCGCGGGGCTTAGCCCCGCGCACGCCGCCCACGTCACCCACGACGCCGCGTTTGGCGCGTGCCGTTCTGGGCGTGCGCGGTGGAAGTGGAGAGATATGCGGCGTGACCTAGGCCGCGCGTGCCCGTGCACTGTTTTGGGCCTGGCCCAACAGCGCTCGGCATCGTGTCTGGCCCAGGCCCGGGGGCTCCTGTCGGTGTACTAGAGTAGGGGTACCCTAGTATCCCGAACTCGTGCACGGGCAGTCGCAGCGTCCCGCGGCAAGGCTTGCCGAGTGGCCGCCAAGACCCTCCGCGGCTACTATGAAGACCATTCAAGAACGAAGTACTCAAACCAAGGTCCCGGCAAGGAGCTGGCCGGGAAGGAAACAAGACCCCAGCAAGAGGAGCTTGCCGGGAAGGCTACCCAAAGCATCTCGAGACCCCAGCAAGACGAGCTTGCCGGGAAGGCCAACCAAGGCATACTAAGAAAACTTGCCGCGGCACGCCACGCGTCCCGGCAAGGCCCGGTGAGCGACAAGCTCCCGAACACGACAAGACGACGACCGCGGCAAGGAGCTTGCCGCGGGAAACCCCTACTTCGTGCCCGCGCTCCGGCACACCCGCCCACGTGTCGCTCTGGGGCCCTCCCAAGCACACGTGGCGGGAGGCCGTGCAGCGAGGGGTGCGAGGTGGCAAGCAAGCGCTGACGAGATAACCATCGTGGTAAACGGTGGCGTCCCTAGCGGTCCCTTTCGGTACTGTTTAGGCGACACAGACGGGCAATTAATGCCCTTGTCCCCTGCCGTCAGGGTTAGGTACGATAACACTGTAGCGGGTAGATGTGCCTACTACAGCGCCTTTCCATTTTTGCCCTTGGCCCCCGTTGCCATATGTCGGTAACCCCTTGAGTATAAAAGGAGGCCCGTGTGCAACGGGGGGGGGGGGGGGAGCCAGTTCCAACACTCACGCTCGGTCTTGCTAACCGCCGGTGTGTACTGTAGCACTCCACGCTCCCGAGCTAGAAATCAATACCAAATCACAAAGCAGGAGTAGGGTTTTACGCATCCGTGCGGCCCGAACCTGGGTAAATCGCTCGCGTGCTTCGCCTCGATCTGCTCTTTGCGCGACCTCCGCCCCCCGCCGAACCAAAAGGGACCCGGCCCGCCGGTCCCATAGGTGCCCGTGGATCAGCAACCCCGGCACCAATCCCTTAAACCCCAAAGTTATTCCAGATGAGTCCACTATACCTTCCTATATGCGGTATCTACCTGCCGTATCAAGTAAATTTGTATGTGCCAAACTCTAAACCTTCAAATAATCATTCTGTTTTGTATGCTCGAATAGCTCATGTATCAACCAAGGCTGTCCTTATCTTCCGTTTTAGGCGGGTTATTCTCAAGAGGAGTGGACTCCACTCCTCACTCACGAGAAAATGGCTGGTCACCGGGATGCCCAGTCCCATGCTTTATGCAAACTAAATCAAAATTAATTGCAAACAAAACTCCCCCTGGGACCTGATGTATGTTGGAGGCACTCGTTGTTTCGAGCAAGCCATGGATTGATGCTTGTTGGTGGAGGGGGAGTATAAACTTTACCATTCTGTTTGGGAACCGCCTATAATGTGTTTAGCCTGGAAGATATCGCCATCTCTTAGTTGTTACGTTGAAAATGAAAGTATATCGCTCAAAATACAATTTATCTCTATTTCAAAACCAAGCTTTGGCACCTCTACAAATCCCTGCTTCCCTCTGCGGAGGGCCTATCCATTTACTTTTATGTTGAGTCATCACCCTCTTATTAAAAAGCACTAGCTGGAGAGCACAACCGTCATTTGCATTCATCACTGTTAATTTATATTGGGTATGACTATGATTGGATCTCTTTCACCATGAATTACAATGTCTAGTTAGTCCTTGATCTTTAAAGGTGGTCTGCATTTAGGTCTTGCGGTCTCAGAAAGGGCTAGCGAGATACCATCTTGTTATATCATATTATGATTGTTTTGAGAAAGTGTTGTCATCCGAGATTTATTATTATGACTTGTTAGTTGATTATGCTATTGATATGAGTAATCATGAGACCTGAGAATTATTGCAAATGTGGTTAGTTATGATCTATGCTGAAAACTTGAATGCTGGCTTGACATAGTTACAACAACAAGAGCAAACAGAGTTTGTAAAAGTTTTTCTTTCTTTCTTTCAGTTTGTCAACTGAATTGCTTGAGGACAAGCAAGGGTTTAAGCTTGGGGGAGTTGATACGTCTCCGTCGTATCTACTTTTCCAAACACTTTTGCCTTTGTTTTGGACTCTAACTTTTATGATTTGAATGGAACTAACCCGGACTGACGCTGTTTTTAGCAGAATTGCCATGATGTTGTTTTATGTGTAGAAAACAAATATTCTCGGAATGACCTGAAACTCCACGGAATATCTAAGAAAAAATAAAAAAATCCTCGCCAAAGATGAAGACCAGGGGCCCCACACCCTTCTCACTAGGGTGGGGCGCCCCCCCTAGGGCGCGCCCCCCTACCTCGTGGGCCCCCTGGATGCCCTCCGACGCCAACTCCAACTCTATATATTTGCTTTCGGAGAGAGAAAAATCAGATAGAAGAAATCATCGCGTTTTACGATACGGAGCCGCCGCCAAGCCCTAAAACCTCTCGGGAGGGCTGATCTAGAGTCCGTTTGGGGCTCCGAAGAGGGGGATTCGTCGCCGTCGTCATCATCAACCATCCTCCATCACCAATTTCATGATGCTCGCCGCCGTGCATGAGTAATTCCATCGTAGGCTTGCTGGACGGTGATGTGTTGGATGAGATTTATCATGTAATCGAGTTAGTTTTGTTAGGGTTTGATCCCTAGTATCCATTATGTTCTGAGATTGATGTTGCTATGACTTTGCTATGCTTAATGTTTGTCACTAGGGCCTGAGTGCCATGATTTCAGATCTGAACCTATTATGTTTTCATGAATATATGTGAGTTCTTGATCCTATCTTGCAAGTCTATAGTCACCTACTATGTGTTATGATCCGGCAACCCCGAAGTGACAATAATCGGGACCACTCCCAGTGATGACCATAGTTTGAGGAGTTCATGTATTCACTATGTGCTAATGCTTTGCTCCGGTTCTCTATTAAAAGGAGGCCTTAATATCCCTTAGTTTCCAATAGGACCCCGTTGCCACGGGAGGGTAGGACAAAAGATGTCATGCAAGTTCTTTTCCATAAGCACATATGACTACATACGAAATACATGCCTACATTACATTGATGAATTGGAGCTAGTTCTGTGTCACCCTATGTTATGACTGTTACATGATGAACCGCATCCGGCATAATTATCCATCACTGATCTGGTGCCTACGAGTTTTCCATATACTGGTTTAAGCTTATTTACTTTCCCGCTGCTACTGTAACAATCACTACAAAATACCAAAAACATTACTTTTGCTGTGTTTACTTTTGTTGCTGCTACCACCACTATCATATTACTTTGCTACTAAACACTTTGCTGCAGATACTAAGTTTCCAGGTGTGGTTGAATTGACAACTCAGCTGCTATACTTCAGAATATTCTTTGGCTCCCCTTGTGTCGAATCAATAAATTTGGGTTGAGTACTCTACCCTCGAAAGCTGTTGCGATCCCCTATACTTGTGGGTTATCACACACCATTACGCTGTGGTGTTCCGGGTGGCGTGAGTTGCGAAACTATTCCGCATTGTTTCAAATGTAGACCAAACTCGTAACTCAAATATTCTCCTCCATGATCAGATCATAGAAACTTTATTTTCTTGTTACGATGATTTTCAACTTCACTCTGAAATTCTTTGAACTTTTCAAATGTTTCAGACTTATGCTTCATTAAGTAGATATACCCATATCTGCTTAAATCATCTATGAAGGTGAGAAAATAACGATATCCGCCACGAGCCTCAACATTCATCGGACCAGATACATCTGTATGTATGATTTCTAACAAATCTGTTGCTCTCTCCATAGTACCGGAGAACGGCGTTTTAGTCATCTTGCCCATGAGGCACGGTTCGCAAGTACCAAGTGATTCATAATCAAGTAGTTCCAAAAGTCCATCAGTATGGAGTTTCTTCATGCGCTTTACACCGATATGACCTAAACGGCAGTGCCACAAATAAGTTGCACTATCATTATCAACTTTGCATCTTTTGATTTCAACATTATGAATATGTGTATCACTACTATCGAGATTCATCAAAAATAGATCACTCTTCAAGGGTGCATGACCATAAAAGATATTACTCATATAAATAGAACAACCATTATTCTCTGATTTAAATGAATAACCGTCTCGCATCAAACAAGATCAAGATATAATGTTCATGCTCAACGCTGGCACCAAATAACTATTATTTAGGTCTAATACTAATCCCGAAGGTAGATGTAGAGGTAGCGTGCTGACCGCGATCACATCGACTTTGGAACCATTTCCCACGCGCATCGTCACCTCGTCCTTCGCCAGTGTTCGCTTAATCCGTAGTCCCTGTTTCGAGTTGCAAATATTAGCAACGAAACCAGTATCAAATACCTAGGTGCTACTACAAGCTCTAGTAAGGTACACATCAATAACATGTATATCACATATACCTTTGTTCACCTTGCCATCCTTCTTATCCGCCGAATACTTGGGGCAGTTCCGCTTCCAGTGACCAGTTTGCTTGCAGTAGAAGCACTCAGTTTTAGGCTTAGGTCCAGATTTGGGTTTCTTCTCCTGGGCAGCAACTTGCTTGCTGTTCTTCTTAAAGTTCCCCTTCTTCTTCCCTTTGCCCTTTTTCTTGAAACTAGTAGTCTTGTTGACCATCAACACTTGATGCTCCTTCTTGATTTCTACCTCCGCAGCCTTTAGCATTGAAAAGAGCTCAGGAATTGTCTTGTTCATCCCTTGCATATTATAGTTCATCACGAAGCTCTTGTAGCTTGGTGGCAGTGATTGGAGAATTCTGTCAATGACGCTATCATCCGAAAGATTAACTCCTAGTTGAATCAGGTGATTATTATACCCAGACATTTTGAGTATATGCTCACTGACAGAACTGTTCTCCTCAGGAGGTGGCTGATATCTTCCATTCTAAGCATGTTATCCTCAGGTCGAGTGTTTATTCACTCGCCATCGCACCAGGAAATGGGCAGTAATAGGGATGCCCAGTCCCAAACTGCAAACATGAAAAAGAGTTCATCTCTAAAATAACTAAACAAAAACTCCCAATGGAGTCAAAACCTTTACTTTCCGCTTGTGAACCGCCACTAGCGTGCTTAGTATGGAAGATGTTGATAACTGATGGTCGTGAAGTGAATAAAAAAGGTGCATGTCTCAAAATATCATTTATCTCTGTTTTAAAAATTGAGCTCTGGCACCTCCGCAAATCACTACTTCCCTCTGCGAAGGGACTTTCTATTTACTTTTATGTTGTGTCACCACCTTCTAAAAACAAGCGCCAGAAACTGAGTAGAGCACAGCGGTCATGATTTATGCATTGTGCATAGCTAATGTTGGGTGCATCATGACTGGATCTTTTCTACCATGAATTAAAATGTTTAGTCACTGCTTGAACTTTGGAGGTGCTCTGCATTTATGTTTTGTGGTCTTAGAAAGGGCTAACGAGATACCACTATTGTCATATTATATCATGATTGTTTTGACAAAGTGATACCATTTGAGATATTTTATTATTGCTCGCTAGCTGATTATGTCATTGATATGAATCATTATAATCTTTAAATGTTATTGTTGACATGGTTACTTATAATGCTGGCTGAAAACCTGGGTGCTGTTTAAGCTTATTTATGCAAACAAGAGCAAAAGAGTTCGTAAAAGTTTTTCTTTCTCACTTTCAGTTTATCAACTGAATTTCTTGAGGACAAGCAAAGGTTTAAACTTGGGGGAGTTGATATGTCTCCAACGTATCTACTTTTTCTCACACTTTTTTTCTTGTTTTGGACTCTAATTTGCATGATTTGAATGAAACTAACCCCGGACTGACGTTGTTTTCAGCAGAACTACCATGCTATTGTTATTGTACAGAAATAAAAGTTCTCGGAATGGAACAAAACTTTGCAAGGATTTTTTATACCAATAATAAGAATTTCTAGAGCAAATACCCACCAGAGCGGGCATCACGTAGTAGTAGGCACCTCCGGTGTAGTAGGAGTCGCCGTCGAAGGTGGCGTCTGGCTCCTGGGCTCCAACATCTGGTTGCGACAACCAGGTAGAAGGGATAGGGGGAAAAGAGGGAGAAAGCAACCATGAGTACTCATCCAAAGTACTCGCAAGCAAGGAGCTACACTACATATGTATGCATTGGCATCAACTGGAATAAGGCTATTATATGTGGACTGAACTGCAGAATGCCGGAATAAGAGGGGGATAGCTAGTCCTTTCGAAGACTACGCTTCTGGCAGCCTCCGTCTTGCAGCATGTAGAAGAGAGTAGACTGAAGTCCTCCAAGTAGCATCGCATAGCATAACCCTAACCGATGATCCTCCCCTCGTCGCCCTGTGAGAGAGCGATCACCGGTTGTATCTGGCACTTGGAAGGGTGTGTTTTATTAAGTATCCGGTTCTAGTTGTCATAAGGTCAAGGTACAACTCCAAGTCGTCCTGTTACCGAAGATCACGGCTATTCGAATAGATTAACTTCCCTGTAGGGGTGCACCACATACCCCAACACGCTTGATCCCATTTGGCCGGACACACTTTCCTGGGTCATGCCCGGCCTCGGAAGATCAACATGTCGCAGCCCCACCTAGGCACAACAGAGAGGTCAGCACGCCGGTCTAAACCTAAGCGCACAGGGGTCTGGGCCCATCGCCCTTAGCACACCTGCACGTTGCGAACGCGGCCGGAAGCAGAACTAGCCCCCTTAATACAAGAGCAGGCTTACGTTCCAATCCGGCGCGCGCCACTCAGTCGCTGACGTCACGAAGGCTTCAGCTGATACCACGACGCCGGGATACCTATAACTACTCCCGCGTAGATGGTTAGTGCGTATAGACCAAATGGCCAAACTCAGATCAAATACCCAGATCTCGTTAAGCATGTTATGTATCCGCGAACGCCGACCAGGGCCAGGCCCACCTCTCTCCTAGGTGGTCGGAACCTGCCCTGTCGCTCCGCCTCAAAGATCCACTCGCGGGTGCTCCTACGAGCCGACCCGTCTTTAATCACCACATGTATCATGTATAAAGTAAATAGTATATTCCCGTGATCACCTCCCGAGTGATCACGGCCCGATAGTATAGCACAGCAGACGGACAAGAATGTAGGGCCACTGATGATAAACTAGCATCCTATACTAAGCATTAGGATTGGAGGTAAAGGTAACAACAGTAGTAGCAAGGATAGGCTATGCATCAGGATAGGATTAATGGGAAGCAGTAACATGCTACACTACTCTAATGCAAGCAGTATAGAGAAGAGTAGGCGATATCTGGTGATCAAGGGGGGGGGCTTGCCTAGTTGCTCTGGCAAGAGAGAAGGGTCGTCAACTCCGTAGTCGTACTGGGTAGCAGCGGCGTCGGTCTCGTTGTCTAGCGAGAGAAGAGGGGGAAGAAACAATAAATATAATGCAAACAAATGCATGACGTTGCATGACATGACAAGTATCGGTGCTAGGGGTGCCCTATCGCGGTATGAGGTGATACCGGTGAAGGGGGGAAACATCCGGGAAAGTATCCCCGGTGTTTCGCGTTTTCGGACAAATGAAACAGAGGGGGAAAGTTGCGTGTTCGCTATGCTAGGGATGCGTGGAGGACGAACAGACCGCGTATCCGGATTCGTCGCGTCGTTCTGAGCAACTTTCATGTAGAAAACTTTTTCATCCGATCTACGGTTTATTTTATATTAATTTCCAAAGTTTTTAATTCATTTTTAGAATTAACAGAATTAATTTAATTTAAAATTGCCATTATGATGTCAGCATGAGGTCAGCGTGATGTCATCAGTCAACCAGTTAGTTGACTTAGTCAAACTGACTGGCAGGTCCCACATGTCATTGGCTGAAGACTAATTATCTGTTAACTTTTAATTAGCAGGTTTAATTAGAGTTAATTAGTTAACTAAATAGGGTTAGTTAAGTTAATTACTTCACTAATTAATTAATTAATTAATTATTAATTAATTTTTTTAAGTCATTTTTTTTATTTCCTTTTTCTTTTCTTCTCTTTTTTTTAATGTTTTGGGGCCGGGCCCCACATGTCAAAGGCCCATAGGCCTATCGGGTCGGGCGTGCAGCCGACGGGCGCCACCCGAATGGGCGCACGCCCATGGGCGGGCAGATCCGGCGCAGCGCCGGAGCAGGGGGAGGCCGGTGGCCACGGCCTCGACCAGGGAAAGCGCGGGCCTGGCGTGGGGAGCGGCACAGCAGCGGTAACCGGGCGGCCTGCGGCAGCGGGAGGCCGCGGCAGAGCGGGACAAGGGGAGAAGGGGGCGCTGGCACTCGGCCAGGCCGCGGTGCGGCTATACGATGAGGCGGGCGCGTGACAAGGGGGCAGGCGGAGCGCGCGGTGCGCGTGACAGGGGCGCGGTGGCAGGCTTGGCCGGTGCGAGGTCGCGGCGCGGGCGGCGGAGCGCTGAGCGCTGGAGGCTCGGGTGCGGTCTCGAGCGAGCGTGCGCGCGTGGGGGAGGAGGAGAGGACGGGGCCTCACCGCGGAAGCGTGGGGACTATGGCAACAGGCTCGACGGAGGTGGGGAGGTCCGACGAGGTGGCTCCGACGACGGGCGGCGTTCCGGGCAGCAGCGGACGACGGACGGCGGGCGCAGGGCGTCGGGGGCGACGCGGCAGGCGCGGCGAGGGGCACCGCTGAGAAAGAGGGGACGGGGGCGCGAGGATGCGGGAGGGGGCCGGCGAGGCGGCGTCAGGGTTCACTCCCCTCGATCCGATCTGGATCGGGGAGGAGGGGGAGAGCGAGTGGGGGGGGTGGGGAGACGGGGTGGGGTTAGGGTTTCGGGGGTGTGGGGGGATAAGGGCGCGGTGGGGTGAGCCGGCCTGGCGGCCCGGTGGGTAAAGGCCCTAGGGGGGCGCGGTGGCCAGCTGGGCCATTCGGCCCAGTTGAGGGGGGGGCTTGCTCCTTTTTTCTCTTTTTTTGTTTTTATCTATTTGCATTTCTGCTTTTAAACCTTTTAAACTATTTAGACATTTTATAAAAATGTGTTTGCTGCCCCATAATTACCTGTGTAATATTTGGCAACCACCGAACATTTTTGTTTCAATTTTTGAAAACTTTTATTGCCGACATTAATTTTAATTTTAAATTTGAAGTTGACGCGGTTTGAACTAACGGGCGTTTAGCAACAGTAATCGGGATGACATGGCATGATTAGCGTGGGATTTCTGTAGCAAGATTATCCGGGCGTTACAGAGGGGGCCCTGGGTGGGCAAAACCCACCAGGGCGCACCCCCTCTCCTGGCGTGCCCAGGTGGGTTGTACCCACCTGGTGGCCCCGCTGATGACCCCCCTGATACTATAAATTCACATTATTGCAGAAAAAAATTAGGGAGAAAGAATTATCGCGATCCACGAGATGGAGCCGCCACCAAGCCATATTCTTCCTCGGGAGGGCAGATCTGGAGTCCATTTGGGGCTCCAGAGAGGGGGATCATCGTTCTTCGTCATCAGCAACCCTTCTCCATCGCCAATTCCACGATGCTCCCCACTGGGAGTGAGCAATTCTTTCATAGGCTCGCTGTCGGTGAGGAGTTGGATGAGATTCATCATGTAATCGAGTTAGTTCTGTTAGAGCCTGATCCCTAGTATCCACTATGTTCTTAGATTAATGTTGCTATGACTTTGCTATGCTTAATGCTTGTCACCTTGGGCCTGGGTGCCATGATTTCAGATCTAAACCGTTTATGAATTCATCATTATATCCATGTTTTAGATCCGATCTTGCAAGTTATAGTCACCTCGTACGGTTATGGTCCGGCAACCCCGGAGTGACAACAATTGGGCCCACTCCCGGTGATGACCGTAGTTTGAGGAGTTCATGTATTCACTATGTGTTAATGCTTTGTTCCGGTTCTCTATTAAAAGGAGGCCTTAATATCCCTTCGTTTCCAATATGGACCCCATAGCCACGGGAGGATAGGACAAAAGATGGCATGCAAGTTCTTTTAATAAAACATGTATGACTATTTACGGAATACATGCCTACATTATATCTATGAACTAGAGTTAGTGTCGTATCGCCCTAGGTTATAACTGTCACATGATGAATATCATCCAACAAGTCACCAATCCAATGCCTACGAATTTATCTTATATTGTTTCTGCTAAGTTACTACTGCTATCATCACTGTTACACTTGCTACAAATTACAGCTATCACTTTTACTGTTACCGTTGCTATTGTCACTATTATCAAAACTATCAAACTACTTTGTACTGATCACCTTGCTGCAGATAATTAATCTCCATGTGTGGTTGAATTGACAACTCAGCTGCTAATACCTTCAAATATTCCTTGGCTCCCCTTGTGTCGAATATATAAATTTGGGTTGAATACTCCACCCTCGAAAAATGTTGTGATCCCCTATACTTGTTGGTTATCAGGGTTCATACTCATCATGGACCTACGATGGGCCATCGCCGTCACCGCCACCACCATTGTGACGAAACCCGGGCGGGCTACAACAGGAGTCGACCATGAGGACCTCCGCTGCGGGGTCGCTGCTTCCGCACCCGGAAAGAGTGTCTGCAGAACCAGTCGAATGGTCCGTAGAGAGATTCATCGGGCTCGATTGCCGTGAATTGAGAGGTGACTGATTGACGAGCCACCGCGTGCTTCACACACCGCTGAAGTCGCGATTGACCGGATGGCTTGCGATAGCATACAATAGGAGATGTTACAGGAGCCAACCGATACTGGGTCGACGGCTGCCGTAGGAGGACGCCGTAGGCACTCGCACGAAAGTGTGCTGCCCCTTTGCTACCTCTTGAGCATGCATTGGTTTTCCCTTGAAGAGGAAAGGGTGATGCAGGAAAGTAGCGTAAGTATTTCCCTCAGTTTTTGAGAACCAATGTATCAATCCAGTAGGAGACTACACGCAAATCCCCTAGTACCTGCACAAACAAAGAAGAACCTCGCAACCAACGCTATAAAGGGGTTGTCAATCCCTTCACGATCACTTACGAGAGTGAGATTTGATAGAGATAATAAGATAAATTTTTTTGGTATTTTTGTGATATAGATTGGAAAATAAAGATTGCAAAATAAATAGTAAACTAGAATTGTAGATCGGGAACTTATATAATGTAAAGTAGACCCGGGGGCCATAGATTTCACTAGTGGCTTCTCTCAAGATAGCATGTATTACGATGGGTGAACAAATTACTGCCGAGCAATTGATAGAAAAGCGCATAGTTATGATGATATCTAAGGCAATGATCATGAATATAAGCATCACGTCCGTGCCAAGTAGACCGAAACGATTCTGCATCTACTACTATTACTCCACACATATCCAGCATGCATCTAGAGTATTAAGTTCATAAGAACAAAGTAACGCATTAGGCAAGATGACATGATGTAGAGGGATAAACTCAAGCAATATGATATAAAACCCATCTTTTTATCCTCTATGGCAACAATACAATACGTGTTGTTTCCCTTTCTATCACTGGGATCGAGCACCGCAAGATTGAACCCAAAGCTAAGCACTTCTCCCATTGCAAGAAAGATCAATCTAGTAGGCCAAACCAAACTGATAATTTGAAGAGACTTGCAAAGATATCAAATCATGCATATAAGAATTCAGAAAAGAATCAAATAATATCCATAGATAATCAAGTTCATAAACCCACAATTCATCGGATCTCAGCAAACACAGCACAAAAAGAGTTACATCAAATAGATCTCCAAGAAGATCAAGGAGAACTTTGTATTGAGATCCAAAGAGAGAGAAGAATCAATCTAGCTAATAACTATGGACCCGAAGGTCTGTGGTAAACTACTCACACATCATCGGAGAGGCTATGGTGTTGATGTAGAAGCCCTCCGTGATCGAATCCCCCTCCGGCAGATCACCGGAAAAGGCCCCAAGATGGGATCTCATGGGTACAGAAGATTGCGGTGGTGGAAAAGGTGTTTCGTGGCTCTCTCCGAAGGTTTCAAGGTACGAGAGTAAATATAGGTGAAAGAAGTAGGTCGGTGGAGCTGTGATGGGCTCACGAGGGTGGGGGCGCGCCCTCCTACCTCGTGGCCGCCTCACTGCTTCCTTGACGTCCACTCCAAGTCGCCTAGATCACCTTTGTTCCAAAAAAGATTCTCGTGAAGGTTTCATTATGTTTGGATTCCGTTTGATACTCCTTTTCTGCGAAGCACTGAAATAGGCAAAAAAAACAGCAATTTGCACTAAGCTTTCGGTTAATAGGTTAGTCCCAAAAATAATATAAAAAGGTATATTAAAGCCCATTACACATCTGTCGTGGTTTTGTCACGGCAGATGTCCTAGAAAAAGGACTTAGTCGTGGAGCCATCGCTACGGGTTAGCTTGAAGGGGTTAAAGCAGACACAGGGACGCAAGAGAGTTTATACTAGTTCGTCCCCTTCAATGAAGGTAAAATCCTACGTCTAGTTGTGATGGAATTGATGGGGTTTCGATGACTAGGGAGCAAACAAGCTTCGCCTATGTCTCGAGTTGTTGTCTGTTGTCCTTGAACCGCCGCCGGGTCGTCCCCTTATATACACCGGTGACTCCCGTCGGCTTACGGAGTCCCAATACCGGCTCATAGATGTGTCCGGTTTGGTCTCTACTTATTCCTAACTTACAATACAAGTTAACTACTAACGTCGGTTTACGGCTACAGGCCTTGAACCGACCATGGGCCTTGAGCCCTCCTCTGTCTTCTTAGGCTATAACATACTTAACTGCTGACGAAGTTAACCCGGCCCAGATAGGCCGGTTTACGCCCAGTAGTAATATCCCCAACATTAGGCCCCAGATTGATTTGAACGGGTTCATGTCAATCCTTTAACAAAAGCTTCATCTTCAACATCTTCTCATAAATTGGTAAACCGCCATGATGTCATCTTCTCTGATTGCTGTAAAACGGAGTGACGTCACATGTCATAATGAAGCTATCCATTATGCTTCTTTGTTTAATAGATCGGCGAAAATCGAGGCGACAGCTCCGTTTCGTGGCCCCTTGATTGTCGCGCCTGACACATGTTCTTTCGCCTTATAAATAGGACCGAAGGGTCATTTCTTTTCTCCTTCCGTGCCTTCTTCGTCTTCCTCGCGTCGCCAGCCTCGGAGCTCCGCCGCCGCCGTTGACCTCTGCCTCAACCATGGCCGCTGCATCAACCTGAGCGCACCAGAGCATCGCGGCAACCTTCTGCGTCTTCCTCAGCTCCGGTAAATCTTCCATCCTTTCCCCCGCAGATCTGACCTAGGGTTTCGCAGTTCTTCAGTGTTCATCGTCTGCCTCTTGCTCATACGATAGATCTTTAGATGGCTCCGCAAATCTCTATTCTGTGCAATGGTAGCTGTTTACCCTTCGCCTTCACTTGCACATCTCAAAACCATAGATCTGTATGTACGTCTTGTTCATTGACTCGGTACTGCTCCTTTTGGACCTCTGAATATTTATCTTTTTTCTGAACTTGCTTCAGATCCATCGCTGTAGAGAAATCTTACAAAATCTGTTTCTGTAAACTTACTCCTCTGCTTCAATGTTTAAACCCGGCAGTTTAACCTTGTAGGAAAAAATTGCCAAACCGGTGTATACCATTAGTCCCCTTGTTGAACCACCAGATGTTGTTGCTTCATAAAACTCCGGTTCAGATAGATCTGTCTCCGGTTTAACATTGCACATACCAATATACCTTGATCAAATGTATTTTTGAACCGAGATCTTCTACCTTGTAGATTCCATCATGGCCAAGCAAGTGTATGAATGCAATTGGGTTCCTTCTCGCGTCACAGAGGCTCAGCTGGATGATCTAGTCTTGATCGGCGCTTTAGGCAGCAAAGATACCATTCATTGGAGGGCTCCTGGCAAAGAATGCCCTCCCACTCCTCAAGAAGGAGAAGTTGTTGTTTTTGTATATCACTTAGCTCGGGGCTTTAAACCACCCAGTTCTAAATTTTACTAAGATGTTTTGGCCGATTTCCAACTCCATCCACAAGATACTGGCCCCAATTCTGTTACAAATATGTGTCACTTCCAAGTGCTCTGTGAAGCGTTCTTTCAAGAGGAGCCCACAGTGGAATTGTTCCGAGACCTTTTCCATCTAAACCGTCGTACTGAGTTTACTGACGGCTCCAATATGGAGTTGGGTGGCGTGGCAATCCAGAAAAGGAAAGAGGTCACATACCCTCATGCCAAACTACACAGCCACCCCAAAGAGTGGAATCAGACATGGTTCTACTGCAAAGATACCTCCCCTGCTGGTGAGAATCCCTTGCCCGGCTTTCGTCCGGAGCGGCTCAGCAATACACACCCTTTTCCGCAAAGATTGACTGCCCAGGAGAGAAGCAAATATGCTCCTCAATTGTCGAAGCTCAGAGCCTTTATGGCCAACGGTTTAACAGGGGTTGATCTCGCTCGCCGTTGGATATCATGGAGCATACTGCCCCTTAGTCAACGCTTCGGTTTGATGTGCGAGTATACCGGCAGTGTTGATGATCCACTGCGACATTCCAGAATCCAGCTCACCGATGAAGAAATCACAGAAGCTATGAATAAGATGCTGAATGAACCAGAACATATCTGTGCTAAAAACGGCATGCTTCCCTTTTGTGCCACCAACAAACCGCCAGCTGTAAGGCCTTGATTTTTCCTTTTGCTGAATCTATTATTGATGTATCTAGTCATTTGTTTAATATCAGTGTCTGTGTAATCAGGGCAATGATCCGTTTTGGAGCAAGAAATTGCCGCAAGAGAAACCGGAAAAGCCAGACAAACCGGAAAGAGCAACCCGGCAAAAGACTAAAGCTGTAAAGAAGACTGCCCACAGGAAAAGAACTACTGCATCTTCTAATCCGGCCCCTGATGATGATGTGGATAATCCGGACCTTGAGGTAGAGCTTGACTCACTTGGCTTATTTTTCATGCGTCTTATTGATGATGATATTTGTCAGGATGATGCCGAAGCCAGCCATGCTGATGCTGCAGAGGTAATTATTCTCTCTTCCGATTCAGAACCTTTGCCTTCGCTAAAAATCCATCAGGCAAACCGGAAAGTTAAATTTTCTCATCCTCTCGCTTATTTGGATCCCAACTTTCTTATGAAGACCCAACAGCACGAAGCTCGTTGCACAACCCGGCACAGCGGTCAGGTAGTTACCTCCGCCGGTTTACCGAACAGTCCGGTTCGGAAATGCCGTTCACAGGTCTCTAATTTGCTTGTCAGTGATTGTCCTAAAGCGGGCTGCTTTCGCCAACCTCTTAATCCATCTGACTCCGATTACCAGGTTACTTCCCACTCATCCTCTGGCGATTCATCGGCTACTCAGCTGCCACCGCTCGAAACGGTGCTTGGGTAAGCTATACTTATTATGATACTTACAGCACATTGCCTTAGAACATATGTTGTATTTGATTTTGTTATTCTTTCCAGGGCCAAACCTAGGCCAAGCAAGAAGGCCCGCCTGGACAAAGCGGCCGAAGAAGATGCCGTTCTTGAGCCAGGCAAGACACCCGATCTTGTAGCGGCTATTCCTGAGGATATACCCAACGATCCACCACAGCAAGACGACGATCTTATTGCTGAAGAGAGACCTAATGATGCCTCAGGTCCTGTCAATCAGCCCACAGGCTCCATCCGGATTGAGAGATCCACCGGTTCAGCAAAACCTACTGACAAGCCAACAGCCCCAGTGCAAACCGGCGATACTCAGGAGGATGAGGTTGTCATTACTGGCACTGGCCATACCGAGCCAAGCAATCCTGTTGCTTTGTCCAAACATTCTGCCAAAGAAGAATTTGCTGCCTTTGGTAAAGGCAAGTGGAATGCTGATCTGGCAACTTACGCTGCTCTGAACGCCCAAGATATCCATTCCGGCTACCTGAACCGGCTGTATGCCAGCCGTGACTATGAAGCCAGTCTGATTAATATGATGAAGGATAAATACGAGGTAACTTCCATACGCTCTTTCTTGCTTGTATGCTTCAATATTTACTGACTCTCCATAGCCCCCAAGGGCCGGTTTATAATCTTCTTTCAAACCGGGACTTACTAACATAAATCTTAATACTTTGAACTTTTGCCGATGTAGCCCCCAAGGGCCGGTTCAACTTAGCGTAGTTAAACTGGTACTTTAAGTAATTGAGATTGCCGCATCATAATATATATACGAGCAAATAGCCATTAGCCCCCAAGTGCCAAGTTGAATACTTGTATTGGTCTTGGGACTTTGCAAGCAATTGAAAGATGAAGATCGAATATGCATTAGCCCCCAAGTGCTAAGGTCATAACTTGTTATGTGGTTGGTACTTGAATCCTTATACCGATTTGTTGAAGCATATATCTGTATGCATGCAGGCGGAGCTGAAGACGAAAGAAAACCAAGTCACCGATCTCCAAGAAAACCTGAAAACCCAACAGGCTGAAACCTCCAAAACAAAAGAGGAATTGGCCAGCGCTTTAAGCGCCATGGAACAGCTTAAGGAGAGCTTCAAGAAGAAGCGGGCGGATTGGGCCACTGAAAAGTCCGCTTTGATCAAACGAGCAGAGGATGCCGAGGCTGCACTAAAACCAGTGGTGGATGAACTGACCAACATAAAGCGGCACGTGCATGCCATGACTACTGCTATCTTTGGTAAGCCAGTTTGCCTTCTGAATTGGCTCTGCCTTCTTACAGAGTCACCGGTTTATTAACCCTTTATCGTATTTCAGGGACACGCATTGGTCACTTGGGATCAGATGTGCGGAAGAAATTGAAAGCCGCCTATACATTGGTTGAACAATTGTATATTGGTGCCCAGCGGATCATCTGTACCGCATCTCATAACAAACCGGCGCCCACTTTGATTCAAGATACTCTGATGAAACTGTCAGTGCTTCCTGCCCGGGTTGAAGAGCTGAAGAAATCTGCTGCTCGAACCGGTGCAATCAATGCCTTAATCCGGGCAAAAGCCTGGGTGCCGGATTTTGATCCTATTGAAGTGGGTCAGGGCTATCCCAGCTTGAAGGAAGACGGGTCAGAATTTGGTGAAGCGGATCTGCGAGCAATAAACCGGGAGGTACGTCCGCTAGCTTGTCAATTGGCTGAAGAAGCAGACTTGTCTCATTATCAAGCCCAATATGACAGCCAGAACAAGCGAATAGCTGCACCAATCCATGAATTGGAAAATCTTATCCCTCCAATTCGTAAGCATACTTACGCTCCCGATATTGACCCGTCATTGCTGATCCATGATGAAGCTGTTTTTCAAGCATTAATGGGAATCGACTGGACAACTGTGGATTTCCAGCCACTGGGTAGAGAAACGGAGGCTGAAGCTGCGCAGGATGACCACAACCATCAGGCCAGGCTGGTGACCAAGCTTGAACCGGAAGCCGGTTTTAAAACTGCCTCTCCTTTGCGAAAAACAATTATATTATTATGGGCACCATGTTGCCTTGTAATAGGCTAGCTGATACTTTTGATGTTGATATGCCTTCGTGCATAATTCGTTCTTCCTGTGGTGATGAACTTTCCAAAGCACTTTCTGAAATGAGAAATTCGTCAAGTGCCACCGTGGTTGTACCGTCAGGCGGAATATGATGTCTGCATATATGAAATCAAAACATCCAAAACAAAATTTTAAGTATATGATCAAATTTTTGAGATACATAATACCTTCCATCGTTGAGCGTGAAGTTGGCTTGGCCAATCTTAAAGTGGAGTTTTGCAAATCCACACTATTGAGGAGATAACAGCTCCTGTATATATATGACTCTGGTTTACCATGTAAACCGCGCCGGGTTATAATAAACATCGTGTTACTCCATAAAAGGATGTTAACAACAAGGATCAAACCGGGCAAATAGTCTCCGGATTGACGTGAACTGTGTTCCGTCAATGGATTGGTTGAAAACTTTGTTGGTTTTAAAAAGAACGCAATAAAAAAGAAAAAAGAATCTGGCAAAGAAAAAATGCGAAGAAAAAAGCAATGAGAAAACCGTTTGCAAAAAAGATTTATTTGAGCTGATCAAATGGCGTTACCATGGCCGAACACGACCAAGCTCCCGTTAGGTGTAACTATGGTTCTAGTCAGCCAGGTCCCCAAATGAAACCGTGGCAGTTATGCCGACCAAGTGGCATGGCGATGGTTCGGGTTCGACCAAGCCCCCAAGTGATTCTGTGGCCTTAGGCCGATCAAAAGGCATGAGTGGTTCAGACGTGACCAAGTCCCCAAGTGATCTGGTGGCTCTCGCCTATCAAGAGGTATGGTATTGGTTCGGACACGACCAATCCTCCAAGTGATATAACACGATGCTTTTTAGAAAAGCAAACTCAAGGGGTAAACCGGAAGCCGCTTTAGGACAACTCCGTGTAACCACACATGATGTAAAAGAACAGATACCCCGCTTTAGCTGAGGTTCCGGTTTATTATAGCTAATCATAATATATACATCGTTGTAATATGTACATAAGTAGAACCAATGGCTCAGGTATAATAAGGCCGAAGATGAGCTATGTTCCACGGCCTGTTGGTTTCCTCCTCTGATGTACGTGAGTCCTTATGCTCTCGAATATCGATCAGATAGTATGACCCGTTGTGCAGATTCTTGCTGACCACGAAAGGCCCCTCCCAAGGTGGGGATAACTTATGCATATCCATCTGATCTTGGATGAGCCGAAGCACCAAATCTCCTTCTTGGAAGGTTCTGGTTCTGACTCGGCGACTGTGATAACGATGAAGATCCTGTTGATAAATCGCCGATCGGGCGGCTGCTATGTCACGCTCTTCATCCAACCGGTCCAAAGCATCTTGCCGTGCTGTCTCGTTGTCTGCTTCAACATAAGCCGTCACACGAGGTGAATCATGACGGATATCACTGGGGAGAACCGCCTCCGCTCCATAAACCATGAAGAACGGTGTGTATCCTGTTGACCTGTTGGGTGTCGTATTGATGCTCCATAGCACAGATGGTAATTCTTCTACCCAACAACCCGGCGTTCTTTGCAAAGGAACCATGAGCCGGGGCTTGATGCCTCTCAAGATCTCTTGATTAGCTCTTTCTGCTTGACCATTGGACTGTGGGTGTGCCACTGATGAAATGTCGAGCCGGATGTGCTCCCGTTCGCAGAACTCCTTCATGGCACCTTTGGACAAATTGGTACCATTATCTGTGATGATACTGTGTGGAAAGCCAAACCGGAAAATCACTTTTTTAATGAACTGAACCGCCGTGGCCGCATCACACTTGCTAACAGGTTCTGCTTCCACCCACTTTGTAAACTTGTCAACCGCCACCAGGAGGTGGGTCTTCTTATCTTTGGACCTTTTGAAAGGCCCAACCATATCCAGCCCCCAAGTCGCAAACGGCCAAGTAATTGGAATCATTCTCAATTCTTGAGCCGGTACATGAGCACGTCTTGAGAACCTTTGGCAACCATCACATCATCTGACCAGATCCTCCGCATCAGCATGAGCAGTTAACCAATAGAAGCCGTGGCGAAACGCTTTAGCCACCAGAGATTTTGAACCGGCATGGTGACCACAATCTCCTTCGTGGATCTCACACAAAATTTCACGGCCTTCTTCAGGAGACACACAGCGTTGAAATGCTACTGACACACTGCAATGATGCAACTCACCGTTGATAATAGTCATGGACTTGGATCGCCGGATTATCTGTCGGGCCAGAGTATCATCCTCTGGTAACTCGCCCCGGTTCTTATACGCCAGGTAAGGAAGCGTCCAATCCGGAATAACATGAAGAGCTGCCACCAATTGAGCCTCCGGATCAGGAATAGCTAAATCCGCTTCACCAGGGATCTTGACCGACGGGTTGTGCAGCACGTCCAGAAAAACATTGGGCGGAACCGGTTTGCGCTGAGAGCCCAGCTGGCTTAAGGCGTCCGCCGCTTCATTTTTCCGCCGGTCCACATGGTCTACCTGATAGCCTTTGAAATGACCTGCAACAATATCCACCTCACGACGATATGCTGCCATGAGTGGGTCCTTGGAGTCCCATGTGCCAGACACTTGCTGAGCCACAAGGTCAGAGTCACCGAAGCACTTAACTCGACTTAAATTCATCTTCTTAGCCATCCGGAGACCATGGAGCAAGGCTTCATACTCAGCTGCATTGTTAGTACAAGGGAACATTAAGCGGAGAACATAACAAAACTTATCACCTCGTGGGGAAGTTAGTACGACTCCAGCCCCCGAGCCTTCCAGTTGCCTGGATCCATCAAAATGGATGGTCCAATATGTGTGATCCGGCTTTTCTTCAGGTGCTTGCATTTCCGTCCAATCATTGATAAAATCAACCAGTGGTTGAGACTTGATTGCCGTCCGAAGCACATACTTCAAATCGTGCGGCCAAAGCTCTATAGCCCAATTGGCAATCCGGCCAGTTGCTTCCCGGTTCTGGATGATATCCCCCAAAGGAGCAGAACTGACCACCGTAATTGGATGCCCTTGGAAGTATTGTTTAAGCTTCCGGCTTGCCATAAAAACTCCATACACCAGCTTCTGCCAATACGGATACCTTTGCTTGGACTCAATGAGCACCTCGCTGATATAATAGACCGGACGTTGAACCAGATGCTCCTTACCTGCCTCCTTTCGCTCTACCACAATAGCCACGCTGACCACCCGAGCATTAGCAGCAACATATAGCAGCAATGGCTCCTTGTCAATGGGAGCGGCGAGCACAGGCGGATTGGCCAATTGCCGTTTTAAGTCCTCAAATGCTTCATCAGCAGCAGAACTCCAGACAAACTGATCCGTCTTCTTCAACATCTGATACAAAGGGATTGCCTTCTCACCGGGGCGACTAATAAATCGGCTTAACGCAGCAATCCGGCTTGCCAGGCGCTGAACATCATTGATACACTTCGGTTTAGCGAGGGAGGTGATGGTTGTGATCTTCTCCGGATTAGCCTCAATTCCCCTATTGGACACCAAGAAGCCTAATAACTTGCCCGCCGGTACACCAAAGACGCATTTGTCCAGATTAAGCATCATCTTGTACGTCCTCAGGTTATCAAAAGTTTCCTTTAAATCACCAATCAGAGGCTCCTTCTCCCTGGATTTAACCATGATATCATCCACGTAGGCATGTACATTACGGCCAATCTGTTTATGTAGACAATTTTGCACACAACGTTGATAAGTTGCCTGGGCACTCTTGAGCCCAAAGGGCATAGACACATAGCAGAAGGCTCCAAAGGGAGTTATGAATGCCGTTTTCTCCTAGTCCTTAACTGCCATTTTGATCTGATGATAGCCAGAATATGCATCCAAAAAACTTAAACGCTCACAACCCGCCGTAGCATCAATAATTTGATCAATACGGGGGAGGGCAAAAGGATCTGCTGGACAAGCTTTATTAAGATCTGTGTAATCCACACACATGCGCCAGGTACCGTTTTTCTTAAGGACCAGCACCGGATTAGCAAGCCACTCAGGGTGAAAAACTTCAACAATAAAACTAGCTGCTAAGAGCCTGGCTACCTCTTATCCAATTGCCTTGCGTCTTTCTTCGTTAAACCGGCGGAGGAACTGTTTCACCGGTTTGTATTTAGGATCCACATTAAGGGTGTGCTCAGCGAGTTGCCTCAGTACACCTGGCATGTCAGAGGGCTTCCATGCAAAAATGTCCCGATTCTCACGGATGAACTCGATGAGCGCGCTTTCCTATTTCGGATCCAAATTAGCACTGATGCTGAACTGCTTGGACGAATCGCCAGGTACAAAGTCAACAAGCTTAGTTTCCGCTGCCGATTTGAACTTCAGGGCCAGATCATGTTCCGTAGCTGGCTTCTTTAATGGAGTCATGTCTGCTGGATCAACATTTTCCTTATAATACTTCAGCTCCTTGGTGGCACAAACCGACTCTGCATAGGCCACATCACCTTCCTCGCACTCCAAAGCAATTTTGCGGCTTCCGTGAACCATTATTGTCCTCTTGTGACCCGGCATCTTGAGCTGCAAATACACATAACAGGGCCGTGACATAAACTTGGCGTAGGCCGGTTGCCCAAATAGGGCGTGATACGGACTTTGGATTTTCACCACTTCAAACATCAATGTCTTCGACCTGGAATCATGACCATCCCCAAAGGCCACTTCCAGAGCTATCTTGCCAACAGGATATGCTGATCTGCCAGGTACTACACCATGGAACACCGTATTAGACGGTTTAAGATTTTTATCTGCCAGTCCCATACGACAGAAGGTCTCATAGTACAAGATATTAATGCTGCTACCTCCATCCATGAGCACCTTGGTGAACTTATAACCTCCCACCTGAGGCGCCACCACCAGAGCCAACTGACCCGGATTATCGACCTAGGGTGGGTGATCCTCTCTGCTCCATATGATTGGCTGTTCAGACCAACGTAGATAACGGGGTATGGCCGGTTCAACAGAGTTGATCGCCCGCCTCTGAACCTTCCGGTCTCGCTTGTCCAAGCTAGTGGTGAAAACATGGTACTGCCCACTACTCAACTGCTTCGGGTTGCTCTGGTAACCTGACTGTTGCTGTTGTTGGTTGTAACCACCCTGGTTGTTCTGACTATTTTGACCATTATGTCCGCCCGGATTACTGTTAAATCCTGAACCGGAACTTCCTCCACCGTAACCCGGCCCGGATCCTGAGCCACCGCCAGATTCGTGATCATACCGGAAATTATTAGAATTCTTAAACTCCTGCATAATAAAGCAATCCTTCCAAAGGTGGTTTGATGGCGACTCCTTCGTTCCATGTCTTGGACAGGGCTGGCTTAGCAGATAGTTTAGGCGTTCTGGGTTAGGATTGGGTGCCCCATTACGATTTTTCGGCTTACCCCTGCGTCGCTGGCCATTGTCCTGTGCGTTAGTATTAGCCACAAAGTCCATGTTACCATCCGCTTTACGCTTGCCTCCACCACCATTGCCTGCCCAGTGATGCTGCTGACCCTTGGAGTTGTTGTTCCTCTTTCCCTTCCCTATCTTGTCATCATCAGATTCGGGATCCTTGGTACTATCAGAATCAGCATATTTCACCAAAGCGGCCATGAGGGTCCCCATGTCAGTGCAATGACGCTTCATCCGTCCCAACTTCAGCTTCAGGGGCCCAAATCGGCAGTTGCCTTCTAGGGTTAATACTGCGGTGTCAGCGTTGATGCGGTCTGATGAGTGCAACACTTGTGAAACCCGGCGCACCCAATGAGTTGTTGACTCTCCTTCCTCCTGGATGCATGCAGCTAAGTCCACTATCGACATAGGCTGTTTACATGTATCCTTGAAATTGCTGATAAACCGGGCTCGTAATTGGGCCCATGAACTGATAGAATTAGCCGGCAAGCTTTTTAACCAAGTACGGGCCGTTCCTTCAAGCATCATGGTGAAGTATTTCGCACACGCCGCGTCATCCACATCAAGCATCTCCATGGCCATCTCATAGCTCTCCACCCATGTCTCCGGAGGCTGATCCGCCGTGTAATTTGGTACCTTGCGCGGGCCCTTGAAATCCTTGGGCAGGCGCACATTGCGTAAAGCGGGGATAAGGCAAGGCACCCCCAAAGAACTAGAAGTAACACCAGGTTCGATCGAGATGGTTGGACGAACCAGTGTGAGCTGCCGAGCCTGATGCTGTGCGGCTAACTCGGCCTCCCTACGCGCTCGGGCCCGGTTCACCACTTCCTGAGCGTCATCAGCACCACCCGTCGGGTTGTTGCCACGGGGTGCTCCACGTCGTTCGTTACTCGACACTGCCGGTTCATCCATATGTCTGCTATAGCTCCGGCTTGGACGGGGGGTCGAGTGGATCCGGTCGCGGCTGTACGAGTATGCTTCCTGTTGGACCAAGGCTGTCCTCAGAAGCTCCTCGACCCGTCGCGTCTCTACTGCCTGCGGCGAATCACCTTCAATTGGAATGGCCTCCAGCCGTGCAGCAGCGGCAACGAGATTGTCCATCGGGTTGGAGTAGTGACCCAGAGGTGTTAAAACAGCTTGAGGTATAACGGTTTTTTGACGAGGCGGGTCCATCTGACGAGGCTGAACCGGTGCGCCGGCCCCGGGAGCTTCAGCCCGGTTTCCCTCCATCGGATTGCCGGTTCCTACTCCTGGAGTGTTGAAAAGGTCTCTGGCCTCAAAAACCGGAGGCAAACGGGATCGGTACTTCCTCCTCATGACTTCCTGCGACGCACTCTGGTCCAACATGAGCCTGTAGGCTTGTGCGTCTAAAGCGGCCCGCTCCGTGGCCATCCTGGTGTCCTCGGCTGCCAAATCTGCCTTGGCCTGGGTGATCTGTTCCTTCACTTTTGCAATCTCGGCGTTGTGAACGCCCTGATCCGCCGGATTAGCCTCCACCATAAGCACAGCCAATGCATCAAATAGCTCTGATAGAACTTGAGCCGGCGGGCGCACAGGGCCTCCTGCCCCGGCAGCCATTGCCGCTGCTGAACCGGAGGTCGTTGACGGAGCGATCGAAGAATAAAGCGCTGCTTGTGTGCCAGTCATGAATATTCCAACCCGGTTGGGCAGATCAGAGGGGTCCGGAATACTGTCGCCATCGGAACAGCCCCCAATCCGGCCGTCTTGTAGCTGATAAAGAGATTCGGTTTCTCCGGTCGATGACTCGTCATCGGAACAAACGACGTATCGCCGCGAGATTTCGATCCATCCTCATAACTTCCTCCATGGATGACTCCCACGAAGGCACGCTTCATGGCCGGTTTAACCCGGGCGGATCGCGCACGCTGACCCGTCTCGACGAGGTCGGTGCAGATGTCCAGCTCGGGGCCCGGTTCACCGATCTTGCCAATGAAAACGTGAATGCCACCAAAGGGGACACGGTACCCGTACTCAATTGAACCGGCCTCGGGGCCCCAGCCTGCGTCATCGATGTAGAGCTTGCCATGATGACTCTTAGTCATCCGGCCTACGGCGTAGCCCTTGAGTCCTTCAAAGCGGCCCTCCAAGAACTTGAAACCATCGTGCGATAGCCCCACAGTGGGTGCCAACTGTCGTGGTTTTGTCACGGCAGATGTCCTAGAAAAAGGACTTAGTCGTGGAGCCATCGCTACGGGTTAGCTTGAAGGGGTTAAAGCAGACACAGGGACGCAAGAGAGTTTATACTAGTTCGGCCCCTTCAATGAAGGTAAAAGCCTACGTCTAGTTGTGATGGAGTTGATGGGGTTTCGATGACTAGGGAGCAAACAAGCTTCGCCTATGTCTCGAGTTGTTGTCTGTTGTCCTTGAACCATCGCCGGGTCATCCCCTTATATACACGGGTGACTCCCGTCGGCTTACGGAGTCCCAATACCGGCTCATAGATGTGTCCGGTTTGGTCTCTACTTATTCCTAACTTACAATACAAGTTAACTACTAACGTCGGTTTACGGCTACAGGCCTTGAACCGACCATGGGCCTTGAGCCCTCCTCTGTCTTCTTGGGCTTTAACATACTTAACTGCTGACGAAGTTAACCCGGCCCAGATAGGCCGGTTTACGCCCAGTAGTAATATCCCCAACAACATCCAAAACAGATAATATGATAGCTCGAACAATCAAAAATTATAGATACGTCGGAGACGTATCAAGCATCCCCAAGCTTAATTCTTGCTCGTCCTCGAGTAGGTAAATGATAAAAACAGAATTTTTGATGTGGAATGCTCCCTAACATAATTTTCAATGTAATTCTCTTTATTTTGGCATGAATGTTCACATCCATAAGATTCAAGATAAAAGATTAATATTGACATAAAATAGTAATACTTCAAGCATACTAATAAAGCAATTATGTCTTCTCAAAATAACATGGCCAAAGAAAGTTATCCCTACAAAATCATATAGTCTGGCTATGCTCTATCTTCACCACACAAAATATTTAAATTATGCACAACCCCGATGACAAGCCAAGCAATTGTTTCATACTTTTGATGTTCTCAAACTTTTTCAATCTTCACGCAATACATGAGCGTGAGCCATGGATATAACACTATAGGTGGAATAGAATGGTGGTTGTGGAGAAGACAAAAAAGGAGAAGATAGTCTCACATCAATTAGGCGTATTAACAGCCTATGGAGATGCCCATCAATAGATATCAATGTGAGTGAGTAGGGATTGCCATGCAACGGATGCACTAGAGCTATAAGTGTATGAAAGCTAAAAAAGAAACTAAGTGGGTATGCATCCGACTTGCTTGCTCGCGAAGACCTAGGGTATTTTGAGGAAGCCCATCATTGGAATATACAAGCCAAGTTCTATAATGGAAAATTCCCACTAGTATATGAAAGTGAGAATAGGAGACTCTCTATCATGAAGACTATGGTGCTATTTTGAAGCACAAGTGTGGAAAAAGGATAGTAACATTGTCCCTTCTCTCTTTTTCTATCATTTTTTTGTTTGGGCTTCTTTGGCCTCTTTTTTCATTTGGGCTTCTTTGGCCTCTTTTTTTTCTTTCCTCACATGGGACAATGCTCTAATAATGATGATCATCCCACTTTTATTTACTCATAACTCAATGTTACAACTCGATACTTAGAACAAAATATGACTCTGTGAATGCCTCCGGCGGTGTACCGGGATATGCGATGAATCAAGAGTGACATGTATGAAAGAATTATGAATGGTGACTTTGCCACAAATATGATGTCAACTTCATGATCATGCAAGGCAACATGAGAATGATGAAGTGTGTCATAATAAAAGGAACGGTGGGAAGTTGCATGGCAATATATCTCGGAATGGCTATGGAAATGCCATAATAGGTAGGTATGGTGGCTGTTTTGAGGAAGGTATATGGTGGGTTTATGGTACCGGCGGAAGTTGCACGGTACTAGAGAGGCTAGCAATGGTGGAAGGGTGAGAATGCGTATAATCCATGGACTCAACATTAGTCGTAAAGAACTCACATACTTATTGAAAAAATCTATTAGTTATCAAAACAAAGTACTACGCGCATGCTCCTAGGGGGATAGATTGGTAGGAAAAACCATCGCTCATCCCCGACCGCCACTCATATGGAAGACAATCAATAAATAAATCATGCTCCGACTTCATCACATAACGGTTCACCATACGTGCATGCTACGGGAATCACAAACTTTAACACAAGTATCTCTAAAATTCACAACTACTCAACTAGCATGACTCTAATATTACCATCTTAATATCTCAAAACAATCATCAAGTATCAAACTTCTCATAGTATTCAATGCACTTTATATGAAAGTTTTTATTATACCCATCTTGGATGCCTATCATATTAGGACTAATTTTATAGCCAAAGCAAATTACCAAGCTGTTCTAAGAGACTCTCAAAATAATATAAGTGAACTATGAGAGATCAATAATTTCTACAAAATAAAAACCACCACCGTGCTCTAAAAAATATAAGTGAAGCACTAGAGCAAAAATATCTAGCTCAAAAGATATAAGTGAAGCACATAGAGTATTCTAATAGATTCTGATTCATGTGTGTCTCTCCTAAAAGGTGTGTACAGCAAGGATGATTGTGGTAAACTAAAAAGCAAAGACTCAAATCATACACGACGCTCCAAGCAAAACACATATCATGTGGTGAATAAAAATATAGCCTCAAGTAAAGTTACCGATAGACGAAGACGAAAGAGGGGGTGCCTTCCGGGGCATCCCCAAGATTAGGATTTTGGTTGTCCTTGTATTTTACCTTGGGCTGCCTTGGGCATCCCCAAGCTTAGGCTCTTGCCACTCCTTGTTACAAAATCCATCAAATGTTTACCCAAAAACTTGAAAACTTCACAACACAAAACTCAACAGAAAATCTCATGAACTCCGTTAGTATAAGAAAACAAATCACCACTTAAGGTACTGTAATGAACTCATTATTTATTTATATTGGTGTTAAACCTACTGTATTCCAACTTCTCTATGGTTCATACCCCCCGATACTAGCCATAGATTCATCAAAACAAGCAAACAACACACGAAAAACAGAATCTGTCAAAAATAGAACAGTCTGTAGTAACCTATAGGTTTCGAATATTTATGTAACTCCAAAAATCCTACCAAATTGGGAAGACCTAAATAATTTGTATATTGATCTACTTCAGTTGGAATCAGTATTTTATCGCTCTCTGGTTAAAAATGAAAATTATTCTCGTGAGCGCATACTTTCTGGGTTTTTTCATCAAGATCAAATAACAATCATCCAAGAAGATCCTAAAGGCTTTACTTGGCACAAACACTAATTAAAACATAAAAAACACAATCATAACAGAGGATAGAAAATTTAATTATTACTAAACAGGAACAAAAAGCAAGGAACAAAAATAAAATTGGGCTGCCTCCCAACAAGCGCTATCGTTTAACGCCCCTAGCTAGGCATAAAAACAAGAATAGATCTAGGTATTGCCATCTTTGGTGTTGGGAAAGAAAAGAGAATTTTTTTATCTATAGCATTTATCTTTCTACTTTGAGAAAGCACATGGCCATTAATGGTATAAGAAAGATTAAGCACACTACGGAAATTTGCATCTAAGCTAGCCTTCATCTCTTTGATAATTTCATTTTGATAAAAGCACAAAAGAGAGGCGGATTCAACCTTCTCACTCATGGGATGGCCAAATGTGGTCTTCATATTTTCATAGGTATCTATGGCATCCCCCTCAAGAAAACCTTCTTCAAAAATAGAATCTAAAACTTGCTTGAACGAAGAGGGTAAGCCAACATAAAATCTTTTTAGGTATATCTCAATTTGATATTGGGGCACATAGCTGGCTCGGATCCTTAATAACCTATCCCAAGCGTCTTTCAAAGACTCATCAAGCAAATAAAGAAAAATTCCGGGATCATCTTCATCAAAATTATCCAAACTCTCTTTGATAACCCCGATAGGTCTTTCCATAGTATCACTATTTATGAGCTTAGAAAGGACAGAGGGTCTATCCAAAGTACTAGAACTCTGGAGAGAACCCTTACCCATTTTCGATTCGGCCATGGCAAAAAAAGGCAAACGGGAAATAGGTGAATAAAATGGCAAGGGTGAAGTGGGGGAGAGGAAAACGAGAGGCAAATGGCAAATAATGTAATGTGAGGGATAAGAGTTTGTGATGGGTACTTGGTATGTCTTGACTTGTGCGTAGATCTCCCCCGCAACGGCGCCAGGAATCCTTCTTGCTACCTCTTGAGCGTGCGTTGGTTTTCCCTTGAAGAGGAAAGGGTGATGCAGTAAAGTAGCGTAAGTATTTCCCTCAGTTTTTGAGAACCAAGGTATCAATATAGTAGGAGACTACACGCAAATCCCCTAGTACCCGCACAAACAAACAAGAACCTCGCAACCAACGCGATAAAGGGGTTGTCAATCCCTTCACGGTCACTTACGAGAGTGAGATCTGATAGAGATAATAAGATAAATATTTTTGGTATTTTTGTGATATAGATTGGGAAATAAAGATTGCAAAATAAATAGTAAACTAGAATTGTAGATCGGAAACTTATATGATGTAAAGTAGACCTGGGGGCCATAGGTTTCACTAGTGGCATCTCTCAAGATAGTATGTATTACAGTGGGTGAACAAATTACTGCCGAGCAATTGATAGAAAAGCACATAGTTATGATGATATCTAAGGCAATGATCATGAATATAAGCACCACGTCCGTGACAAGTAGACCGAAACGATTCTGCATCTACTACTATTACTCCACACATCGACCGCTATCCAGCATGCATCTAGAGTATTAAGTTCATAAGAACAGAGTAACACATTAGGCAAGATGACATGATGTAGAGGGATAAACTCAAGCAATATGATATAAACCACATCTTTTTATCCTCGATGGCAACAATACAATACGTGTTGTTTCCCTTTCTGTCACTGGGATCGAGCACCGCAAGATTGAACCCAAAGCTAAGCACTTCTCCCATTGCAAGAAAGATCAATCTAGTAGGCCAAACCAAACTGATAATTCGAAGAAACTTGCAAAGATATCAAATCATGAATATAAGAATTCAGAGAAGAATCAAATAATATTCATAGATAATCAAGTTCATAAACCCACAATTCATCGGATCTCGGCAAACACACTACAAAAAGAGTTACATCAAATAGATCTCCAAGAAGATCGAGGAGAACTTTGTATTGAGATCCAAAGAGAGAGAAGAAGCCATCTAGCTAATAACTATGGACCTGAAGGTCTGTGATAAACTACTGACACATCATCGGAGAGGCTATGGTGTTGATGTAGAAGCCCTCTGTGATCGAATCCCCCTCCGGCAGATTGCCGGAAAAGGCCCCAAGATGGGATCTCACTGGTACAGAAGGTTGCGGCGGTGGAAAAGGTGTTTCGTGGCTCTCTTCAAAGGTTTCAGGGTACGAGAGTATATATATAGGTGAAAGAAGTAGGTCGGTGGATCTGTGAGGGGCCCACGAAGGTGGGGGCGCACCCACCCCCTGGGGCGCACCCTCCTACCTTGTGGCTGCCTCGCTGCTTCCTTGACATCCACTCCAAGTCTCCTAGATCACGTTTGTTCCAAAAAAGATCCTCGCGAAGGTTTCATTCTGTTTGGATTCCATTTGATATTCCTTTTCTGTGAAACACTGAAATAGGCAAAAAAAAACAGCAATTTGCACTAGGCTTTCGGTTAATAGGTTAGTCCCAAAAATAATATAAAAAGGTATATTAAAGCCCATTAAACATCCAAAACAGATAATATAATAGCATGGAATAATCAAAAATTATAGATACGTTGGAGATGTATCACCCTTTAACGGGAAGGGCCTCGACGTTGAGGGGGCCTCCTGGAGCCAGGCGGAGTCGTCGGCGATGAAAACGAGCGCGCCGAGACGGATGTCGCGGCCCAAAGCCAAACCACCGCCAGAAACCATGCCGACGAAGATTGGGAAAACTACAACCCCACCGGAAGTCGCTAAAATGACTGCCCCACGGTGGGCACCAATTGTCGTGGGAACAAGTCTGACTGTAAGAATAGGGGGTACGTAGGAGGAGGCAAGGCCCTATCTACGGTGAGGTTATGCACGCAAGATTTACGAGTTCAGGCCCTTCTCAGAGGAAGTAATAGCCCTACGTCTCAGTGCCCGGAGGCTTGGTCGACTGGATTATGCGTGAGAGTTACAGGGGGTGCGATCCCTTGTACCAGAGGAGGGAGTGTCTTATATAGAGTGCCGGACCACTCTAACCCTCAGTTACACAGGGTTCGATATACATTAAGACAGGGCGTTATTGGTAACGCTAGCTATAAAGAGCTATAAATGACCTTTAATACTACGAGTGAATGCCTGACCGTTGCCATCCTGAGTGGCTTTAGACCTTCCATTCTCCGAGTGGTTCTTCGTGTGGTCGAGTGATTCCTTGGTCGAATGGAATTGGGGTACCGATTGAGGTAGCCGGTCGAGTGGATTGCATTCCAAGGTGGTTTCAGTATGCATATTCTATTGTACTTTGAATGTCTATGACTCTAGGGCAGTGTCCTTGGGTAGGGCGTCTAGGTCAAGCCTATGACCCTACCCTAGGTACATGTCATTGTCAGCCACCCGAAAACCAGTACACCTGGGCCCTACATACACGGCGTAGCACTTCTTCACCATCGATGATCTATGTACCTGCATCATCACATGAGTCGATAATATACAACATCTATAATTGAGCAACAGAAAGATACAGAGTTAGCAAAAATAGACGCAACATATTATAAGCATAAATAACAAAGTTCATCATACCCAAATTGTCCTAACTAGAGTGATCTTCGCTAGTTGAGGAGGACAGATTAATTACGTCACAAAGTTTCGTCGTGCATAACTCAAAGTTTTGTCATAGAGAAAGTAGTGACTAAACAGACACATTGTCATATATCATCATCCACTCAAATATGTCGTGCCATCCATCCAAATCAGGGAGGAAGTCCCTGAGCGAAGTGAAAGGCTTCAGGTCGAGACGTTGAGCGGCTACGCGTGTTCGGATGTCTTCCCGCGACATTTGCCCTTCTTCGTAGAACATCCCTGTTTTTTTGAGGATGTCCTTCATGATGATTTGGGCAAGTTCATGCTGGATGTGATAGAACTCAGCTCGGAGTCGATGATCCGAGATATTTTCTAGTTTCTTTGCCCATTGCAGAATATGGGCATCGCGGATCTAGGTGACATGCAAAGGTTCTGGCAATCCATTTGTACTCCAGCATGTGGTGGAGGACATAGAATCCATCACTGAGAGTACCTCTCGGTTGCTGGATGCAGCAGAAGTCGGCCATATGGCCAAAGCAGGGTGCGCGGTTCCTTGTCTTCTTGAGCGTGGTCTCTCCACCCCGTTGCCCGTAGCTTAAGATAGCACTGTCGAGAACATACTTGATGTGGGTGTAATCCTTTTTCTTCATGTTCTTCAACGAGTCCAAGTAAAGAGCGTGGGAGAATCGATGGTAAAGGATGATGAGGATGGCGCGCCCGTCCCTGCCCAAAATAAGCACACCTCAAATTAGCCTCCACGCGTGCAAATGAATGATTGAAATCGAAGGAAGGATATCGGCGGATGACTTACATGGGATGATAAGGCAGGAGAATCGTCTCCTTGTCCTTATTGCCGACCATGAAATCGGCGATGTAGTTCTTGCGTATTCACGGTGCTCTTGGCAGACTGTCAAGAAGCCCTCATGCATAAAGTATGGGTCAGCGACACAGATATAAGGTATTTGCTCAATCCTGATGATGTAGTTCATGTACAAGGCAAAAAGGCGGACAAACGTAAAATCCAGCTTTGTCAAGTGAAACATGTCGAAGATGTAATTGAATCGAAGGAAGAACTTTTCCGCAGGGAATGTGTCGATGTACAACCTTTGTCGCGACACGTTAACCATGTAGAGCGGGTATCCTGGATTTTTTGAAGCGACAAGGCTTTTCTCTCTCCAGAGCACATCATCATAAAGTCTCCTTAGATCACCTTCTATGGCCTCTACCGCGGCCTTAGGTAGGATCAGATCACCGGGATATGGTATTTCGCCGCACCTTTGAAAGGTATACGGTCTTCAACCCGAGGCTGCGGAGGCGGCTGGCTCATAGAAGCAGCTTTGCCGCCATTTCGGCCTTTCTTCGGTCTCTTCCTATGCTTCTTTGCTACCGGAAGTGAGCCTATCATACGTTCATCCTCCAGCAATTCAGGCACCAACTCATCACACTGAAACCCTGAGTCATACTACTGAGCCATCAATCCTCATCGTCATAGGAGCCGGGATTGAGATACTGTAGAGGGTCATCATCGTCGTCCATGTCATCATGCATTGCTTCTTCGACGGCGGCGACGGCGTCTCTATAAATATCTATTCGAAACCATGCTTGCGGTGCCACACGCCCGTGACCCTAGAGACTTCACACCTATGCATCCACAACCGAGCCTCTCTAACCAAGTATTCGCACCGATGCCTCTCCTACCAAACTCTCGTGCCTGTAGGAACTTCACACCTTTTGTACATTAAGAGGGTTGATACCCGTGCCTCCAGAAGCCACACAAACGTGCCTGTAGTGACTTCACCTCCGTACCTGTACGGACTTCACTTCCGTGCCTTCATTTACTTAATCCACGTGCCTCACATGAAACCCACGGTGACTCTACGTGCTCCGCACACGTGATCGCCCATGCAACTTTGGTGCTCCACACACGTTCCTCTTAGTACAGTCGTATGCTGCCGGAGGCCACCAACATATACATGTGCCTCCGGCCTATAGAGGCTTCACTCACGTGACTCTGGTGCCCACACACCCGAGCCTCATGTAACACGCACTGTGACTCTACAAGCTATTCACGCGTGATCGCCCGTACCTCTTTGCTTCTGCACAGATGTTCCTGTCTCTAAAACCCATGTCAGAGGAAACATAGAAAAAACAAAGGCATAGATGTGCCTCTAATCTATGTATAACTATGCCTTCAATTAACTAACATCCGTCCAAAAAAACATCTAAAAAAGAGATGCACTGCCATGCCTCTTCTACAAACAAAGTACAAAAATTAATAGTTAGGTTCATATCGTTTCATATATCTAAATAACATTACACTATAGTATAGATTGTTAAACAAAATCCATTATGTTCAAAGCCTATAACTAACACCACTGCGGCAGAAGATTGAAGATAACAACAAGCCTTCCATCACGCTCTTTGAGAGTTATGAGCACCAAGTTGTTTACTTCAATAGACAATGCCTGGAGAAAATCACTGAATCCTTCCTTTTTGAACACCATTCTATTACCCAAGCCAATGAAGTAGGAGCAAGGAGTGCTCACATATATATCATCATCACGAGATTCCAAAGTAATTTCAAGAGTTAAAACGCCAGTCCTGGGAAATGTCACAAACTCCTTCAAACTATTCACGACAATACCAGGAATAACCTGACAAAAACATCAAACTATTAGAAATAGAAAAAAAATAAAAAAAAACTATAAATAGAAGAAATAATATAAATAAATAAACATAAGCAAAGAAAAACAGTGGAAAATAAATCTGACCATATGATGACCATTAACATTCATGGAATTAATCATGTGAACAAAAAGACAACAGAGTATGTACTCGTCATCAAAGAGTTGATGTGTCATGAAATACATCTACTGATAATTGAGATCAACACCACGGCTGTAAAAACAACTACCAACAAGTTGCTTCTCCGAATCACTCAACCCATCAAAAGCTACAAAGTAAAATTGCACATGTTCAAGGGAACAGAAAAATCATGTGAAATTAAACAAGCTAAAAACTTTCTTAAAAATAAACCTTACCAACATACGGTAAAGGGGACAATGCATCTCCATGACCAAGACGATAAAAATCAACACCAATCCATGTTGCATAATGCTCAAGCCTAACGGTCATTATATCACGAGGACGAACACCATAATCACTGGCCAATCATTCCTAGGAAGGACCATGGAATTTGCTGCTCACCCGACCATGAATAAACAGAACACCATACAAATAACCCTCATTGCAGTGAAGACCAAGATCAGTATCTTTGTCACCCCTCCTTATGGCTAAAGCCCTACACTCCTTGATGTAACGAGCAAGATGAGCTTTAACACTGCGCGAAACATACTGCACAACGAATCAAAACAAGGATCATAATCAAAATCAAAACAGCATGAGCAGCACCAAACGAAATAAGTGTGTGTGCCAAAAATTAAACAATTATAAAATGATATTCTTACAACACGCCTCGAACAACGTCGATCCAGAACCACACTGAACCCATCTACAAAAGAATCAACAGAAGAACACGGGTCACCTGGCATACGGCAAAAAGGACAAGCCATACCTGCAAAGAACATAATGATTATCAAGAACTAATTCCATAAACCGAGTTAAAACTTGACATCTGATAGTGTTGGAAGCCCCCACCCGTAACTACCCCATAAATCTCCATATCCCGGAAATATAATGGGAACAAAAGGGGAAACAAAAAGGAAACAAGGAACCCACGAATGCAACCGGTAGGAAATGATGATCGTGCGAACGGGAAAGCGCCGTCCACGGTAAAGAAGGACCGCCGTAAGCAGGTGACAAGCGCGGCGGGCGCGATGGGCGACAACGGCAACGAAAGAACAGTCCGCGGCGACGGTTCGACCACACCAGAGAGAAACATATCTCAAAACAAATCAAAAGTGTATTACAAAACACTAAAAGTACAAGGACTAAAGTGAAAAAAGGAAAAACCAGAAAGGAAAACCGGAAACCGGAAATCATGGGAGTGCCCGTCAGTGTGACAAGTGTCGCACGCGGAGCGCCCTGGAAAAGTCTCACGAGCGCCCTGCGTGTGACACTTGTCCCGCGCGGAGCGCTCCCCGACTAATCGTTGCGGGGAGCGCTCCTCAACTAGTGATTTCGACGAAAAGCTGGATAGAAACTCGTCAGCCAAACCCACCAAAATCCTCCTTCTTTAGTGTCGGGCCTCACAACTATATGGGCTTTCGTAGTTTGGATAGGAAATTCGAGGATGCGTCTCCTCTTCTTTTTGGCAAACATTTCAATAAGCCGGATAACATAGCGATGGGTAAGCCGTGGTATCTGTACGACACATGCCCTTTGTGGGCCATCCCACCGCTTCCGCCTCCAGCCTTATATCTTCTCACACGATCTCTCTCCTCCACTCATTCTCCTTGTCTTTTTCCTCCCGCAACTCTCTTCTATTGCACAAGAGGGGAGAGGGCACCTTTGGCGACGCCGAAGCACCAGCCGCCGTTGCTCCAAACCGGGGAGCGGCGACGATGACCACCGCCCGCTGCATCTGTTGCTGCGAGGGAGAGGAGGGACGCCACCACGAGTTATGTGCTTCCTTGCCATGGGCGACCACCATTGTTGCTCACCAGGAAGGGGCGACGCTGGCCACCAGCACAATACTGCCACTGATGTTGCAACGCAGCATGAAGACCGGAGACGGGCGTCGCTCACCGCCGGTGCTGCCATGCAGCACACAAAGAGGAGGTTGGGCTTCTCGTGCGCCGGTGTTGCAAGGGGTTATATATAATGGGATGCAATGGAGCTCCGCTGGGGCTGTAATGAAGCGCCGTCGGCGCTGCAATGGAGCTTCATCGGGGTGTCGCTGGTGCTGCATCGAAGCTATTGTCGTGTCATCAGGGCTGCAATGGAGCTTCGCCGGTGCTGCACGCCGGATGGGGTGCGACGTCGTCAGGTCACCATTGTGGCGATGCAGAGGCTGTCGGTGCTGCAATGAAGCCCTCGTCACCGGGCACCGGTGCTGCAATGAAGCCAGTCGTCGCCGGCCATGGGGTGGTTCTCCTATTCTCCAGCACCGTTGGCGCGTCGACTCCATCCCCGATGCTGCTCGCCGGCGACAAAGCTATGATGTGTGACCCATGAATGGAAGCAATGACAAAGGAGGAATCAAGCGGCTGTAATCCATCCTAATTCAGCAAATTGGACGGCTGGCTAGGCGGCTTAAAGTTGGATAAAATCAGCCGCGTGATCTGTAGCAGCCGCCCTGCTTTCTTCAACTCAATTCTCGACGATGGCTTGGCCGACTCGACTCATGAGACTCTACCCATAAAAAATGGAGTGACCCATGAGATCAGTTCGTAATCTTACTCGAGAATATACAAATCAAAATCAAACCCCAGCTTCGTGCGTGATTGTTGATTGGGCAAACGATGGAATCATGTAGTTCGTGAGACGACGACGCAGCCGGACTACCGGCCAGTTGGTAGGGGTGGACCCAGGACAGAAATGACCCGGTGTCCCATGTCTATCGCATATGTGTGGATATCGAGTAATATTATACATAATAGTAACACACTTAACAATAAAATAAATATAGAAATAGAATAATAGCGGATGGTAATGCAAATTAAAGATTTTCACTTAAAATATTAGTAGTTGATCATAAAAATGAAATAATAGCAGGGCATCAAAGTGTCCAATTTATATTAGAAAAACTACGACGGATGGCAACATTAGAGCTTTGATTGCTAACAAACAATAGAAACAAAACCACAATGTAACATATTAAGTACTATATTATAACAAGCAACTAGGTTTTTTTTGCAAATGAATAAGCAACTAAGTTAAGAAAAATACCTTTTCAAAATTGTTTTTATACGTTCTTTCATGGCCTCCAAGCGATCAATTACTTGATCACTGGTAACCTTCCTCCTTTCACTTCCTTACACATACAAATAAGGTTGTACTTCAAGGCCTCGTCACTAAGACGATTGCGCAAATATGTTTTCGCAGTTCTCATAGTTGAAGAAGATCTCTTAACTATTGAAGTGGGAACCGACAATACTAATTCTAGCTACAAAAGTCCAAAAACCCAACCACTTTTTGAGAGAGCTCATAAATATAACTTAGACTAGAAAAGCGACCATCTGCTTGGACATCGAGAATGTAAAGACGAAGGTGATGTCTAAGGTCCCTCAGTTCCCCATGATGAAAACATTTTGGATAAACATCAAACGATTTAAACTGAAATCATGAAATGAATCTTTTGGGTTTAAAGCGGACGAGCAAATAGCACTTCAGAATTTTTCTGGTTTATGTATTCCATTTTTTAAACGGCTTTCCATAAACTGAGCTTCTCCAATAATTTGAGTATTTATGTATGATGTTAATTCAGAAATTAAAATAATTCACACAAAGAAGAAAAGAACTTTAAAGCATAATACTTGCGCTGCTAGGTTATATAACTAGACTTAATATATTGTGCTTGTGTGTGTTGGCTTTTGATCGTTGCTAGATCAAATCCACCCAGGAACACCATGTACGTGTAAGCTAGCCGAACAAGCAGCTAAGCACGCAGCTTAATCGATTGTTGGCTGGCTATAGCAATACGTGATCGATAGCGTTTGGCGGACGTAGCGACTCCTCTCGACGGAATCCGGCGTATACTTGCGATCGTAAAGTAGGACAGAGGAAAAACTGAACGATGTATTTTTGATTGCCGCAGGGGCGTGTCGCTCCTGAACTTTTTCCCTTTATTGCTTCGATCTTTTCGTTATAAGATTACAGGGGGCTGCTACATGTATATATAGCAGGCTAGACTAGCTCGTTACATGACCGACACGGCTAGGAATCCTAATTCTACTTGGACTACTAATCCCAATCGGACACAAGGTGTGCTTATGTCTAACATTCACCCCCTAAGCACAACTTTCTTGTTATCACCTGGATCCCAAACGCGACTGTTGCTACTCATAAGCATTGCTTTTGCCGTTTCTTGTAGCACTTCAGGGATCATCATTCTTGTCGTCGGCTCGTCCATAGCTTGCTGCCAACGCTTCTTCTTGATCACGTCTTCAACCTTCACCTCTCCTTCGGTGCTTGATAGACTGTCTTTAGGATCATCGAGGAAACATTCTTTGAATCCGAGCAAGACCAAACTTCGGTCTAACTTTGTGTTCCAAGCTCTTGACGCTTGCTTTAGCCCGTAAAATGCCTTCTTGAGTTTGTAAACTTTCCCTTCTTCTCCTTTCTTCTCGTAGCGGAGGGGTTGTTCCACGTACACTTCTTCTTTGAGGTCGCCGTTGAGGAAAGCGGATTTCACATCCATATGATGAACCTTCCAATCCTCTTGTGCTGCCAAAGCTAGGAGCACTCTCACCGTCTCGATTCGAGCAACCGGTGCAAACACCTCCTCATAGTCAACTCCTTGATGTTGTACGTAGCCCTTTGCAACGAGTCTTGCCTTGTACTTCAAAATGGCACCCTTCGTGTCCTTCTTTAACTTGTAAACCCACTTCAAACCTATGGCCTTTTGGTTCGGAGGTCGGGTTACCAAAGTCCACGTGCCATTGCTCTCGATCGCCTTCATCTCCTCATCCATGGCGTGCATCCAACTTGAACTTTTGCTCGCCTCTACGAAGTTCGCCGACTCCTCAACTTCGAGTAAACACAAATCGGAGTACTCGAGCGTAACTGGCTTTGCGTACTTGTAGACTTTCTTGAGGGTCTTGTAGCGACGAGGCCCGGAAGAATCCGTTGTGGCTTGCGAAGGGGGCGACACAAATTGTGTCGGCGTCGATGCACTTGAAGAAAACGGTTGAGTCTCGGGCGTGGTAGATGCCGGGTCGTTGGCATCCGCGTCGTCGGCATAGTCGTCGTGATCGTGACTATCATCTTGATTGTCATCATCACTATGCGCCTCGTTGTCGATGTCGTTGCCGAGATCTCTACCCGTGTCTTGCGCGTCGTTGTTGCTATCACCTTGCGACCCATGCGCGTTGTCGTTGGTGTCGGCACCATGGTGATCACTGCCGTTGCGGTCACCTTGGTTGGGTGTCTTGCCAACCACCTGGACGTCTTCCCTTGCATCATCAACTGTGAATATGTTATTGTTTGGAGCATCGTCGGCTGCTGCGCTCCAATTCCACGCTTGGTTTTCTTCAAACACGACGTCGCGTGAAATCCGTAGACACTTGGTCCGTGGATCGTAGAAGCGGTATGCCTTGGTGCCGGAACTCCTCTCATATCCGATGAACACCATCTTGGTGCTGCGATCGGCAAGCTTTGAGAGATGCGGCTCTGCCGTCTTCACATGCGCAACGCACCCAAATGTTCGTAGATGAGACACATTCGGCTTCCGTCCGTAAATTTCTTCATACGGAGTCTTGCCGATCAATGCCTTCGTTGGAGCCCGGTTGAGAAGATAGACCGCTGTCGAGACAGCTTCTCCCCAAAAAGTCCCCGGCAAGTTCTTGCTCTTGAGTAAACTTCTCACCATGTCAACGACGGTTCGATTGCGCCTTTCAACAACCCCGTTCTGCTGCGGCGTATAAGGTGCCATGAGGAACCTCTTTATGCCAATCTTCTCGCAGTAGTCGTTGAACTCGTTCGAAGTAAACTCTCCGCCGCGATCTGTCCGTAGAGCGCGAACCTTCAGCTTGTGTTCCATCTCTGTTGCAGCCTTCAGCTTCTTGAACGCTTCAAACGCCTCATCTTTAGATCGTAGGAGAATGACCCACATATATCTCGAGTAGTCATCTACCACAAGGAAGAAGTACTTCTTTCCTCCATGAGTTGCTGCGGTGATAGGGCCACATAGATCACCATGGAGCAGCTCGAGTGCATCACTTGCACGATAGGTAGACTGAGCAGGGAATGGCATGCGGTGCTGTTTTCCAACCAAGCACCCATCACATACTCGATCAACATGGTCGATAAACGACATCCCAGATACCATCTTCGACATCTTCTCAAGGCGTAGAAGTTGACGTGTCCAAATCTAGCATGCCATAACCATGAATCATCATCACTCTTGGCGAGCCAACACTCCGGATGAGATTGATCAAGGTTGAGGATATAGAGCCTGTTCCGTGTGCGATTAACACGGGCTAGCACGTTTCGGAGGTTGTCGAAGATCGTCATCACTCCATTCTCAATATCCACCTTGCATCCATTCTCGTCAAGTTTCCCGACAGAGATGATGTTGTTGCGAAACCGTGGGATGTAGTACACTCCGGTGAGTATGCGATGTTCTCCTGTGAGACCCTCGAAGAGGACAGAACCTTGCCCGCAAATCTCCACATTTGAACCATCACCAAACTTGACCGAGCCTTAAACATCATATTCCAGTTCGAGGAACTTCTCCTTGCACCCCGTCATGTGGTTACTGGCACCTGTGTCTAGATACCACGACACGTTCTGGCTTCCGGATAACTTTGGTGTTACCTTTTTCTCATGAAGTAGCACCTTCCGGTTTGGTTTCACAATCGCTGTTTGGACGAGATCACAAACTACGGCCATCAGAAGACCTGGACGTTCGTCTTCCTGCTTTGCCAAATTTGCCTTGATCTCCCGCTTGTTAGGCTCCGGACAATCCTTCGCAAAGTGACCCATCTCGTTGCAGTTATAGCACTTGACCTCGGACATATCCAAGTTCCGTGGCTTCCGCTCTTTAGATCGGTCCGCCTTACCACGACCTTGTGGCTTGCCTTTTCCTTTGCCTTTTCCGGTTTGTCCGCCGCGCTTTGCGTTGCTTGAGCCTTCGCCAACGTTGCGCCTTCCTTTGCTACTTGGGGACTCCCAATCTGCGCGTGAGTACATGAGTTGGTCACTACCTCCTCCATTGCCTTTTCGACAACCACGAGCATTCTCTTCCCATGTCCGCAAGCGTCCGATTGCCTCCGTTATGGTCATGTCGTCGATGTCGTAAAGCTGCTCGAGCGTGCCGATGATGTACGTGAATTTGTCAGTCACCGAACTGAAAAACTTCTCCACAATCTCGGTCTCCTCGAGCTTTGCACCAAGCGCGCGGATCTCTCCCACCAAAGTAGTCAGACGCATGGCATAGTCGTTCACTGATTCAGTTTCCTCCATCTGCAACTTGTGAAATTGGCGCTTCAGCACTTGTGCCCGAGCCTTCGTGACGCGATCTTCTCCAATCCTCATCTCTTTGAGTGCGTTCCACGCCTCTCTTGCTGTCTCGAACTCCGCCAATGTCATCAGCACGGAATCTGGCACAGACTGGGCTATGGCGGCCATGGCACCTTCGTCGCACTCCTCGTCGACGTCGTCGTCCGTGATGGCCTGCCACACTCGTAGGGTTCGGAGAATGATCTTCATCTTCACTGCCCACACGCCGTAGTTGGCGTCGGTGAGCATCGGGTACTGGATGGGGATGTTGCGATGCGCTAGTACGTTGGCGCCGCCCTTTCCGCCACCACTAGTCGCTAACTTGCCGCCCTTTTTCACCTTGTCGCTGTTCTTGTTCACCTTGGAACCGCCGTTGCCGGACTTGTTCCCTTTGGAACTACTGTTGCCGGACTTGACCGACTCAGCGTCGCTGTCCGTCATCATAGATTATCGAGACTCTAGATACCAATTATTGGCTTTTGATCGTTGCTAGATCAAATCCACCCAGGAACACCACGTACGTGTAAGCTAGCCGAACAAGCAGCTAAGCACGCAGCTTAATCGATTGTTGGCTGGCTATAGCAATACGTGATCGATAGCGTTTGGCGGACGTAGCGACTCCTCTCGACGGAATCCGGCGTATACTTGCGATCGTAAAGTAGGACAGAGGAAAAACTGAACGATGTATTTTTGATTGCCGCAGGGGCGTGTCGCTCCTGGACTTTTTCCCTTTATTGCTTCGATCTTTTCGTTATAAGATTACAGGGGGCTGCTACATGTATATATAGCAGGCTAGACTAGCTCGTTACATGACCGACACGGCTAGGAATCCTAATTCTACTTGGACTACTAATCCCAATCGGACACAAGGTGTGCTTATGCCTAACAGTGTGTCCAGCCCACGCTCAAGAGTATTATAATCTTTTCTCCAATCTCCACACAGTAGTACAGATAATCCAGTACCAAATACAGCTAAGTTCTCTAGCCCTATCCTGCTATCCAGTAGCCCTAGATGCTAGTGCCCTAAGGTTATAGAAGCAATCAAGAATTAACTTTTGGATATACTCCCTTTGTTTCAAAATAGATGACTCAACTTCATACTAATTTTAGTATAAAGTTGGGTCATCTATTTTGCAACGGATGAAGTATATAATAGATCACATAGCATTCGGGATTTGGGGGTCTAGTGCAGTACCAATTTTGTTCTCCGGCGACTTGGCAGATTTGGCTTCGCCGTCGCTGGCGACCTCGAACTGACGAAACAAGCGAAGAGGCGGAGGCGGACATAGATCAGATCGATAGTTTTTTTCTTAGGCAAATCAGATCGATATAGATGTGGCGTGTCATGCTCTGCCCGTTCTATCGCCAACCTGCTCCTTCGCGGCCGGCGACTCGCATCGTGAGAGTGGGCTTATCCGTGCGTCACGCGCTGGCTGTGCACCTTGCTGGGCCGCTTGCCCGAGATGCATGTTGGGCTGCGTGCAGCACTACCGGTGTCCCTTGCTATTTTTTACCGGTGTCCCTCTCTATTGGGCTCTATCTTTATAAGGTAAGCGGATTTCTTACCCGGTGTCCTATGCTACCTGCTGGGCCAACGTGGGCCCGCCCCTGCCAGTTGGTCGGCTCGACGACCGCGCGAGAGGCCCAGGCCCGGCCCATAGGCCGGGCAGACGGGGCGCCTGCCCTGGGCCCCCTGAAGGCAGGGGCCCCAGCCCGAGAGTATTCCTTCGTACGTGTAAGAAGCCCAAGAAATATATCAAGAAAGGAGAGGGCCGATTCAGCCGTGGGCAAAACCCATCGTCAATCTTTCTCCTCGACCCCTCCACTTCGCAAGGTCCTGACTCCCATAACAGCGCCGCCGTTCCCATGCCTTACCGATTCCAAGGTCGCCGTCGGCCATTAATGGAGATTCAAGGCAAAAATCCGTTCCCAAATCGGCTCTCCTTCCTTTCTCAGTGTTCTTCTCGTTCCCCATCAACTAGATATTGGAGATGTGGAGACGGTAGGTGTTCTTCTTTTCTTCCTTTCCATAATCCCTTTCCTCAATTAAATCGCTCTGCCCTCCTGCTCTGACGAATCCGCATCTACCTGCATAGGTGCTCTTCGGATATTAACTGGATCTAAGTGTGAGAGAGTCCACGGAAGTCAGGAGATTAGAAGAACTGTAGAATGGGGGAAATTATTCAGTTCTTGGTGTGGTCTTCTCGTTCGTGCTGACTACGGCAACCTACGGATCTGGCAACCTACATCCACATCAATACATATTTAGCTGCGTTTTTTCCTGTATTAATTATTTTGTGCTAACTGTTCTTGTTTACTGTCATGTCGTCTAGAAGATCTGGTAAAAAGACCACCGAGTGTCGATGAACATCAATGATGCACTGTTAATATTTTTGATCCGCCAAATTACGACAATCTGAATGATAAGGCTAGGTTTTTTTTAGTTGAGATAGTAATTCTAGACATAATGATATTGTGGTCCCTCCAGATAGTAATTCTAGACATTTTTCACAAACTTATAATTCCAAAAAGTTGAGTAAGCTTTTCAAATCCACAACAACAAAGTTGGAAGAATTGAGTTATTATCTGCGTAAATTTCTTGGGAGTGAAGAACACGTATATGTGCTAACTTCTTATCCGATGGTAGCAGAATTTTTTTTAAGTAGCAACCAGTTTGGACAAGGTTATATGTTTTGCAGAACAAAATAAGGTCTCCCTTGTTCAAATTAAGGAAAGCGAGTTAATGTGGAACTACATTGTTTCATTACTATCATGGTGTAGTTCACCTTATCAATAAATAAATTGTACTCTCAATTTAAAAGTCCAAAGATCATCGTCTACGCTATGCACAAGATATTTACTTTGCTTTTCAAATAGAAAATGTTTTAAGCTTTCTAGTCAAAAAGGGCCCCTTGTTGATGTCTTGCCCCAGGGCCTCCTAAATCTGTGGTCCGGCCCTGGAGAGGCCGGCCGGGCATATTCTCATTTTCGTTATCTGTCATGTCATCTGACGAGTGACGAGCCAGCACAAGCAACTTGTGCAAACATAATGTGGTACTAGTAGTACATTCTAGGCTGCAGTGCCGTCGTCGTCTTCTTCCATATTCAATCCGGTTCTTCTCGCGTCTCAAGCCGCCAGCAGTGGTTCAAACTTCACGACGTGACGTGAGCTCCTCCATTAGACTTTCATTCTGCCACTTCGAAGTTTTTTTTTTGCCCCTTCCATTATACAGTGTCAAAAAGACGAGAGTCGCCTGGTTAATTTATGAAAAACTGGGCGGCGAAAAAGTTGTAGTCGCAAAAGAAGAAGAAGAAGAAGAAGAAGAAGAAGAAGAACAGGAGGAGGAGGAGGAGGAGAGTTGTAGTATAGTCTGGTTTTCCATGGATTTGTTCTTGAAGAATTGCAGACTGCTGTCTCCACGGGAGAGAAAACAAAATACTAGTAGTCGTTGCTATATCTGGCATCATAGTGCATCATAGGCATGCAGCAACGGTTGCTCGATAATTAGACCAAGTTAATGACTAACCTTTCTTTCTTGTGAAGAAAAGATCAAGTAATTAATAAGAACTTTGATTCATACAGTATGTGCAGTGTACGGTACGCGTACAACGAATTCGATCTGGAGAAGATAATATAGTTGGACAACACTCGAAGGAAAACAAGTTTGATTCTTTCTTTCCTCGTTTAGTTTATCAATCATCATCTGCTGTCCTCTGATTTGGAAATTAAGTAGCAGTAGTAACATGCTAGCTAATTTAAACAACAGAATTTATACGTACGTACACGTACAGATCAAGGAGGGGGCACGTCGCTTGATCCCAAGCAGCTGAGGCAAACACAAGCGTAACCATGGACGGCGTGCTCGATCTCCCGCTCCATCAGATCCTCGGCCGGGGGGCCGGCATCAGTAGCGGTTGCCGACGGTGACGGCGGGCGCGAAGGCGGTGCCGAAGGAGCAGTCGGCGCCGGCGTAGTTGGATTGCATCATGCTAATGGCGGCCGCGCCCTCGAGGAGGTCCTCGAGCGCCCGGGCGTAGAAGGCGCGCAGCCGGCGCAGCGCCCGCCGGTAGGCCGCGGCCACCCAGCGCATCCGCAGCCGCCGGACGGCCCCGAAGAAGCCCCCGCGGCCGCCGCCCAGCCGCGCCACCGCCATCTTCTTCCTCCTGTTCTTCGTCCCGCGCTCCCCCTGCGCCGCCGCCCCGGGCAGCAGCAGCGGCGGCCCCGCCGCCAGCGCCCGGCGCCGCGGCATCCTGAACCGCACAGCTCCGCCCCGCCGCTGCAGGTCTCCTCCCATCCCTCTCTCTCTCTCTCTCTCTCTCTCTCTCTCTCTCGCCCTCGCTTGCTTTGCTTTTGCTTGCCTTGGGAAGGAAGGAGGTTAAGGGCCGGAGCGAGCGAACGGGCTGCTTTGCTTTGGCTTTGCTTCGGAACGGCAAAAGAGACGAGATGTGTTTGCTAGCCAACTTAAGCCCGTGATTCGCGCTGAGGCAGCGGGGTACCACTCGTACTTGTTTTATAGGAGTATTATCATCAGCTGATGATGATAATGTTAAGCAGTAAGCACGCATCACATCTCCATTGTTTAAGCACGTAGGAGCACCAGCAAGCGAGTAGGAGAGTAAGATACAGGAGGCAAGACGAAGGAGAGGTTACGGGAAAGTGGGACGGCGATGGGTCTTGGAAACGGTGACGTGCTCCACACCCACGCACATATTTTTTTTGGGAAATGGAGGTTAAACCCCCAACCTCTGCATCAATTGATAGCCATACACCCACGCAGATGTAGATGAGGATTAGGGTGCCTGCATGGTCTCCATGGATAGCATAGCTAGCTGCCAACGTGCTTAAGCAAGTGGGATCGATCGATCCCTAATGAGTTAGGAGATCAACCAAGGGCATCTCCAACCACTACTCCCACGCACGCATCTCGTCCTCTCGTAAATTAAGCCCTTTTTTCTCCGGTATAATGCATAGCACGACTAGCTCGTTTAAGCCTGGCAGGCAAGACGGGCCGTGAGAGGTTGTACTTGTACAGTGCTAGTAACGGCGATGGTGTGAGTATGTCGATCAATCAGTCAAACGCAGAGGAGTCCAGATGCTTCAGTCAATCTAAGCAGCCAGCCCGCGCTGCGTGCGTGCGGAAGAGGGAACTGTATGCCAAGGGGAATATTATAGCCGTCCACAGTCCGATCGCGACCCTCCTGCTTTGCGTGCTACTGGACAGAAACTCCATGCACGGAATCGCACGGGCGCTCATCAATTCCAGCCACTCCCAGCTGAGCTGACACCGACGCGCACGAAAAAAATGCAGAATGTGATCAGTATAATTTGTGTGAACAGCTGCAAGATGTGCGCAGATCCTTCACCGGCCGTTCCGTTGTCGCCACACACCACACACACACGCACGCACGCACAGCCGGGCGCTACCGGCCGGAGGGATTGAGCCGACCTGAATGGGACCGCGCACGGTCACGGACTCCACTTGGAGGGATGGTATTCTCTTCACCTCTCATGTCCAAACGAGCCCGACCGAGAGGGAAAACCCTGGGCACATCCATCACCCGATAGCCCCCTAGTGTGTGCGATACAGCCATAATAATCTTCTTAGTTTGCCACCCATGTAATTTACGGTGGCCGGCCACCTGGAGGCAGAGTAATTCACCGGCCGTGCTCATGTTGTGAGCAGATAACTTGGAGCTAACTTGAGAAGCACGGGGAGATACGTAGGAGTACTGCTTACTTAATCTTTATGGACGTGTGTGCATGCGTGCGTGAGAGCTTACCTCAGCCTAGAGTAAGCAGTAGTATTATAATGTGCAGCATCAGAAAGGAACACATGGTATGTAGACTGTTGGCGTACAGATCCATGTGCTGCTTCATTTGTACATTATTATACCATCTTAAAGAACTCAGCGGTGTGCAATTGTTCGTGGAACAAAAATCGTGATGTGATACCATGAGATTTCGAGAGGATTTGGTTTGAATTCCCAAATTATCCGTGTGAGGTCAACGAGGGCAAATGGTACTACTGGACGAAGGTGCCATTTCGCACAAATAAACCAGCGAGGCAAGCACTCAGGATGGCCGGCCCGTTTAATTAGTTTTCACTGTAAAGTTTTTGCTAGATTTTCTATTGGTTTTAGGAGCCATTCCGCATTTAAAAAGTAATTCAGAAATTTCAAAAAATCTTTGTGCTTTTAAAAATGTTCCAATTCTTTTAAGGATTGCTTCTTTTATAATTTTTTGACTTTTAGAAAACAAATTATGAAAACATGAATGTGCTAAAAAATTGTTCCTGAATATTCTTTAAAAAATTGGATTTTGAAAAATGCCCGATTTTATTTTTCAAAATTTCACGGTTTTAAATAATGTTCAGAAGTTTTGAAAAATCTTCACAAAAGGTTTCAAAATGTTAGTTTTATAATGTTTACTTTTTGAAAAAAAATACCCACAAAACAATTTCAATTTTTCTCTACTTTAAAACAATGTTCACTTTTAAAAAAAATACTCATATTTTTTGAAAAACTAAATATAAAAACCGACTTAAAAACCAAAAGAAACAAAAAAACGGTCGCTACAGTGTGTGTCTCGCTGCATCACCCCGTAAATGGGTCGGCCCCTATGCATTGGGCCACCCATTTGATGCAATAAATGTCAAATAGGGGATCCCCTCAACGAGATGGGGTATTCCCTCTGTTCCTAAATATAAGTCATTTTGGAGATTTTAATATGGACTACGTACGAAGCTATGTTTAGAAACAGAGGGAGTAGAAGATAGGCTTCCAAGGCCACACATATTGGATATCCTCAATGGAGAAGTACAGTATCCTCATTGCGCAGTTAATCTCCTATTTAGCGCTTATAGTGTTGCTTGCTATTGTTTCTGCACCCCCCCCCCCCCTCTCCGTATACGCTCCTAGTGGACGCGCGAAGTTTGCGAGTCCCTAGTGCAGCCCGGTTTTGGGCATCTTCTAGTAGCTTCCTAGTCTGGTTTTCTTTATGTTTTCTCATCCAGTTTTCCTTTCGGGGTTTTTATTATTCTTTTTCTTTTTCGTTCTCTTCCTTTTTTGTTTTCATTTTTTGACAACATTACGTCAAATTCATCAAACAAAGTCCTAATATTTTTCAAAATAAAAAATAATTAAAAATTTCATGAATTCTCAAAAAAAATCAAACTTTTTCTCAAATCAATGAAACATTTTCAAACTCATGATTATTTAAAAATCTTGCAAACTTTTTTAAACTCCATAAACGTCATTAAGTCATTCAAATTAAGGTGTTAATGGGTCAGCCCCTATGCATTCGGCCACCCATTTGATGCAATAAATGTCAAATAGGTGCTCCCCTCAACGAGATGGGGCTATAAAATTCTTTTTTGAGCGTTAGGCCATGTAATGAGTATTCTCTTTGTTCCTAAATACAAGTCCTTTTAGAGATTTCAATATGGACTATGTATGGAGCTATGTTTAGAAATAGAGGGAGTAGAAGATAGGCTTCCAAGGCCACACATATTGGATATCGTCAATGGACAAGTACAGTATCCTCATTGCGCATGTGAGCACCAGTTAATTTCCTATTTAGCGCTTATAGCGTTGCTTGGAATTGTTTCTGCACCCCCCCCCCCCTCTCCATCCTGGCCTGGCCCATTTTTTTCTTGTTTCCTTTATACGCTCCCAGTGGACGCGCGAAGTTTGCGAAGCCCTAGTGCAGCACGGTTTTGGGAACCTTCTAGTAGCTTCCTAGTCTGGTTTTCTTTATGTTTTCTCGTTCAGTTTTCCTTTCGGGTTTTTTTCTTTTTCATTCTCTTCCTTTTTTGTTTTCATTTTTTGTTAACATTACGTCAAATTCATAAAACAAAATCCTAATATTTTTCAAAATAAAAAATAGTTAAAATTTTCATGAATTCTCAAAAAATTGAACTTTTTCACAAATCAATGAAATTTTTTCAAATTCATGATTATTTAAAAATCTTGCAAACTTTTTTCAAATCCATAAACGTCATTAAATCATTCAAATTAAGGCGTTAATGGGTCGGCCCCTATGCATTCGGCCACCCATTTGATGCAATAAATGTCAAATACGTGCTCCCCTCAACGAGATGGGGCTATAAAATTCTTTTTTGAGTGTTAGGCCATGTAATGAGTATTCCCTCTATTCCTAAATACAAGTCCTTTTAGCGATTTCAATATGGACTACGTACGGAGCTATGTTTAGAAACAGAGGGAATAGAAGATAGGCTTCCAAGGCCACACAAATTGGATATCATCAATGGAGAAGTACAGTATCCTCATTGCGCATGTGAGCACCAGTTAATTTCCTATTTAGCACTTATAGTGTTGCTGTGTTGCTTGCTACTGTTTCTGCACACACCCTCCCCCCCTCTTTGTCTTGGCCTGGCCCATTTTTTTCTTGTTTCCTTTATACGCTCCCAGTGGATGCGCGAAGTTTGCGAGCCGCTAGTGCAGCCTGGTTTTGGGAATCTTCTAGTAGCTTCCTAGTCTGGTTTTCTTTATTGTTTTTCATTCGGTTTTCCTTTCGGGATTTTTATTTTTTGTTCTCTTCCTTTTTTGACAACATTACGTCAAATTCATAAAACAAAATCCTAACATTTTTCAAAATAAAAAAAACTAAAAATTTCATGAATTCTCAATTTTTTGAACTTTTTCTCAAATCAATGAAAGTTTTTCAAATTCATGATCATTTTAAAATCTTGCAAACTTTTTTCAAATCCATAAACGTCATTAAATCATTCAAATTTGTAAAAAAACTGAATCCTTGAACTTTTCATATCCAACAACATTAATTAAATTCATGATTGTTTTCCCAGATCTATGATTTTTTTTTAATCTGCGAACTTTCTTCAAATTCAGGAACATCTTTTTCCAAATTGATGAAGTTTTTTTTTTAATTTGTGATTTTTTCCAAATAAACAAAAAACAGAGTTGTTTTATCCCTACACATAGACCATCCCAGCAAAAAAATGGAAAGTTGATGGATGAGGGGAGAAGAGCGAGCGAGCAGAGAACAAGCGAGCAATCGAGCATTAATGGGCTTAGGCCTAGTTAAATCGATTTCGTGCAATAATCTTCTATGCTCCCCCTCATAATTAAGCACTAGCATCTAAATAGATCCCAGCTGTAAGGTGACTCCTTGAACTCGACCCTAACACCACTTGAGTCTATTGAAAGGGCTAATAGCAATAGTGCATTCTCATTGAGTTTATTTAAGTGAGAGTGAACGAGTTACATACCCATAGGGCGCCTTACGTAGGAGACGGTGCCTTAACAAATGACAAGGCTGGTGGTAGGTAGGAGCGGTAGATGGTAAGTCTTGGCACATGCGTCCATGAAGACTAATCAAAGGAGGGGGTATCCATAGTCCATGGTGCACCACTAGCCTTCATCGATGCATACATGAGCCTTTGGCTGCTTGGACCTATTTAGACTTAGGTTGATTTGATTCTTACCTACATTGTTGGCTTCGACCTTTATTTTGACCTCATATTTGACTTGTTGACCATGAGAATTTGCTTGAACTTTTGTTGAATGCCATGTGGCTTGTTGAGTGATCTGGACTTCGGTTAACCTCCCTGCACCTTATTGATCAACTTTGACTTCTGTTCACTAGCCATGTGAGACAAGTGGAGCCCCGGTAGGATTATTTATTTTCCATCAACACATTAGCTAGCCCAAATATGGTAATGGACCAATCACACCCTTAACCATCTTTAGGCAAGCCATAGACCAACAAAGGGGACCATCCCGGGCCCCTAGAGGAGAAAAGTACCAACAACATATTTTGTTGGTAACACCCATACTAATATTCATTACATCAAAAATATCTTTAAAACTATTATTAAATATGCTAAAACAATTCAGAAATATTTAAATACATGATTTTTTAATTAAATTTGCAAACTAAAATTGTTTAATTTGCATGTGCAAGTTTACATCATGAACATTAGTGTACTACATAGAAACAAACCAATCTAACTTGTGATGGTTAGTTTAGTTAGATTACTAGTCTCTCTCTAACAGACATGATCTATCTATGCTAACTATTTTTCATGGTTAATTCCATGCACACCATTTATGTGAGAAACCAGAAAAAAATTCTTATGTACACCATGAAACCAAGTGCATTGTAGGGCGGCATATGAAATGATCAAATCATGTGTACACGAAAAATAGAATATGTTGCATTTTTATGTCCACCAGTGATTATTAAGCATTGATATTACAATAGCAAGTATAGTGGGCACACATACCATGAACTTATTAAGGAACCCAACTAGTAAGACACATTTGCCAATGGCTCAATTTGGATGGTATAAGTTTTAATGAATTGCATGCGTAATCGTACACTAGAAACCACTATTACAATATTTACTAGGATTTATGCATTGAAGGTATCTACCATGGTACTTAAGGATATTAATATATAAACGAACACAACCACATACACTATATTTTCTACAGAATTGTAAAAAATTGATTTTATAATATCTTTTGCGGCATACAGTTGAAATATAGCACAATGCAAAATTCATAATGGTATGTATTAGAATTCTATAACAAAAAACACTACAAGCAACTAACAAAAGATGTATGTTGTTAAATATACCAGGTAAATGAAAAGTATATTTGTTAAGATTGTCGTACATTACAAATAGGTCATGAGAAGTACAAAAGTTTAATATAAAATGTATTTATTTTAATTTACACCGCGAAAAAGAAATATTTAAACAAAACCTGGATTTTCTTAACTTGTCCCCTAAATTATTTCCTATATCAACCATGTGGAGCTAACGTAACTAGCTATCTGAAATAAGATTAACAGCTTGACTCGCACCCGTCATTTCGGTCGGATTTCACGGAATTCAGTTCTGGATTCCGATGCCAACATATTTGGTTGTCACATAACTGAGTGTGTGAATTCATTCAACAATCGCACCGACGGGTAAGACTTCTAAACCCAAATCTCACACTACACGCCGTCATTTAACAATTTCACTTCAATGATCATGATTGATCAAGTTAGATATCATGTTGCTGCAGGAATCGGCGAATTAGATTCTTCGATGTGTAGGTGTTTTGATGTTTGAACAGTTATGTCATAATACTTGCCGGGGTATATATATATATGCGAGAAGACCAGTGGTCTGAATTATGAAATTACAACAATAAGCGAATATTCTTAAATAATTTGATTTTCAAAAATGCCCGAGTTCATTTTTCAAAATTTCACGGTTTTAAATAATGTTCAGAAGTTTTGAAAAATCTTCACAAAAGGTTTCAAAATGTTAGTTTTATAATGTTCACTTTTTTCGAAAAAACATACTCACAAAACAATTTAATTTTACGTGTACACCTAAACCACAGCAACACCGGAAGAATTCTTAACTCTCAAGATTGAAGGATGTACTGTATTTTCAGGGATGTGCCTGCAAACTTGTTTAGTCATCAATCCACAATATATGCATTTCTATTGTAAAATAATTCCTTGCAGGGCACACATGTGCAGCTAACATGTATTTCTCATCACATTATTATTATCATTATCGATAATTACTAACTTGTCTAACTTCCTCTCCATTTCTCATTTGAACATGACACATATGCAGGAGCAGAGAAGGAGACCCAGATGGTTACCAAACCGGTGGCGAAGAAGATGACAATGACTCAGAGAAGCACCTACAGTGATAGTCATATGGCCGAGCTTGAGCAGCACCAAGACCATACGCCCCTCAAACATTAATGAAAAACTTGGTCATTATTTTTGTTCCAGCTAACAGGTTAGCCCCACTTGCCCCTCAAACATTAATGAAAAATGTGGTCATTATTCTTGCTCCAGCAAACAGGTTAGCCCCACTTACCTTCCCTGCCTCATCACCATGGTAGATAATAACATAGTACTCCCTCTGTAAACTAATATAAGAGCGTTTAGATTACTAAAGTAGTGATCTAAACACTCTTATATTTGTTTACGGAGGGAGTAGCATACAAAAACCCGGACATCAGCAGGGCAGGTTACACACTTTGTAAACTGATGACATCATGACAGTGAAAGGTTATTTTCCTGCTAACATGAAATCAATCACCCTATGCCTTTTAAAAATGCTTTTCAATGTACCCTACAGTACCAAATTATCAGTCCAACTAAAACAAGATCGGTAGGTAATTCTACATTTATTATTCAAATTACCAGCGAGAGAGTTATCTGACCATAAACACAATATTCATTAGCTAATTGACTATGCGGCGATAATCCTCTTACATTACTGCCCACCAAACTCAGAGAAGTAGTTTAGTTGCATTACTTCTTGCCATGGATTGATAGCAGTAAGGACAACCGATAGTCCAAAATAATGAAGTTGGAAAAATATAAGTTGGGGCATACTGATCTTATGGGTGACTGTATCCGGTCAAATAATGGTGGGCGAGCATAGAGACGTCTGTCTTGTCCGTTGGGTGAACAATTGCAATGGAGAACTAATGTGGGAGGTGTCCTAGAGCAGTATCGACACTATACTGCAGATAACTTAACCCATCAGAAGTTCTAAAATGACCCAAAGAATCAGAGAATGAGGAAATGGAGAGGGCTACATACATATGTCAAGTTGATACCTGAAACCAGTCATTTGGATCACAAATACTACTCAGTCAGCTTGAACCTAAAATAAGAACCAAGATGAGGGAAGCTGCCGACCTTGAAATAGAATCAATATGAAGATCATGTGTCTCAAAAATCTTGTTTGCACTTGGTAGTGAACTACTTATTTACAAGAATTTTTCTTTTCTGGTGTACATGAGATATTGGGTATCGATTGCTAGCTAACTACACAACACTAACATATGTGAGCCGCTAGATAGAATTAAATGCGAACAAGATCTATAGGTAATTACATCTATAATAATTTGGTGGAAAAAATCAAGCCATAATGATCCCATTGACATGTTAAAACTTGCATCAAAATTCGAACATAGTACAAATATCACTTTGAAAATGAACATCATAAATCCAGAAAATACATTGATCCAATAGATAACTCAAAACACAGAGAATCGCTCACTACTATTATTAATGAGTAAAGGTAAGAAGAAACTCATTTGCACACTCCGCAAATATAAGAAAACTAATGCAAAAGGGCACTATACAAGACATATATACCAATATTGTATTGACCGATCACAATAATAGAGCAATCAGTCTTGGTTTGAGGTGCTTGGTCAGAAGCAGCAGAGCGGGACTAGAGGACGACACAACATCCAGGGCAGTGGCTAGTTCATCTGCTCAGGTAGAAGGTCAAGGTGCACCTGACGTAGTTGACTGACGTAGTTCGGTCAGACCTGCATATATATGTCCAATTTTCAAACATCTCCAGAGCAAAACAAACAAAATGAAAGACTATACTTCTGAAATCATCATGTTGCAAAAAGAATAGTGAAATATAATAGCAGATGGTAACACATAGAAGAATGTTTATTACCTCATGTCTCATGTCCTTGCTGACGACTTTGCCATTTCAAAAATCTTCCTCCACCCTTCCATTAGACCGTACTTCTGAAATCATTATGCTGCAAAAAGAAACACCAAGTTCAGCAAGCCAAAAGTTCATTTCTTCTACTTTACCAAACTATAAATTCGTAAGTTAGGTCTCAAAAGTTCAGCGAGCCAAAAGTTTATTCCAGTAAATTTTTTTGTGAAATCCTATATCGCTTGAGCAATGGATTTGCATTGTCCATCCTATAATACTGTCCATATCTACATCAAGTAGAACATGTCTTGCTATCTTGTATTGTGATGGATTAGTTCTCACTTTTATCTAATCGATGCATCTGTCGCCATTTAATATGAAATTCACAGAGATTAGCTGATGTATTATTCTTCAATTCCTTCTCCCACATATTACAATTTGGAATGCAATTGACTCCTCGGAAATTTGATGAACAGAAAAAATGTTGATTGAAGAGAGGAAGGGTCACTATATTACCATGGGCGTGTGACGTACAACTTGTTGGCAAGGGCTGGACTTCGTCCTCTGCTTGGACCAACACGGCGGATGCATGAGGAGTGGAGAGAGCCCACATCCGGCGGAAGCAAGGCAGGGGGTCAGATAGCACCATGGTGCCCTGCCCGCGTCACCGTTAAGCCAGGCAACAAGCCAGCAACTCGCGTCGGCGACCCTCCTGCGGCAACGTAGTTCGTGCCTCAACGCTGCTGCACCAAGCGTTCGCCGCGCGCCCGTGCCAAGCCGACACAAACCAGGTGCCCCGTCGTCGCCCTCCTTGGGGATGGCCGTAGCTTCGCCCCGGCACGCCCTCCGGCGGGGGTGGCGAGATAGGGAGGAGTTAGGGAAGGGAAGGGGTGGTGGCTAGGGTTCTCCCCCGAGACGCATGGAGGCGCTGGCCCTAGCTTCGCCCCGGGGCGCACTCCGGCGTCGGCGGCGAGACGGGGAGGAGGTATAGGGGAGGGAAGGAGTGGCGGCTAGGGTTCTCCCCCGAGACTCATGGAGGTGACGTGGTGGTTGCGAAGATGAGATATGGAGAGCCCTTTGCGTTGACGAAGCGTTGTACGCGGACGCGCGTGGAATATTCCTCCGCGGGTGAAGTGCGTTCAGTCCTACTAAATTGCTAATTGCACACATAGCTCGGGATTAAATTAACTGTATCCATTAGATTTTATTTAGTGGGACTAATCCGACGGTGGTAATTAGGCTGGGTACATCTGCGGGGTGGCTTAAAGAAAGAATTAGTTTAATTATTTAATAGTAGTACAGATACAAGTTTTTTTAAAGATTTCAATGTGAACTACGTACGAGCTATGTTTAGAAATAGAGGAAGTAGAAGATAGGCTTCCAAGGTCACACATGTTGGATATCTTCAATGGAGAAGTATAGTATCCTCATTGCGCATGTGAGGACCAGTTAAATTCCTTTTTTTTTGAGCATCAGTACAGACACAAGCGCTCATATACACGCGCATACACTCACCCTTATGAACGCACACACGCACACCCTATCCCTATGAGCACCTCCGAAAGACTGAGCTGACACATCATCTTGAGATTTACGAAGTCGCCGTAGGCGCCTCGTCGTCAACGGGAACGTCTCCACCCACTGAAAGCGCATCGCCGGAAATCCTGAAATAAATCCAGAAATAATGCAAGCATCAGGATTTGAACCATGATGGATTGAGGATACCACTGTCCACCTAACCATCTCAACCACAGGTTAATTCGCTATTTAGCGCTATTGTTTATGCACCGCCCCTCCCCCCTCTCCGTCCTGGCCTGGCCCATTTTTTCTTGTTTGCTTTATACGCTCCCAGTGGACGTGCGGAGTTTGCGAGCCGCTAGTGTGACCCGGTTTTGGGAAGCTTCTAGTAGCTTCCTAGTCTGGTTTTCTTTATGTTTTTTCATTCAGTTTTCCTTTCTAGGTTTTTATTATTCTTTTTCCTTTTTTGTTCTCTTCCTTTTTGTGTTTTCATTTTTTGACAACATTACGTCAAATTCATAAAAAAATCCTAAGCTTTTTCAAAATGAAAAAATAAAAAAATTCATGAATTCTAAAAAAATTAAATTTTCTCAAATCAATGAAAGTTTTTAAAATTCATGATTTTTTAAAAATCTTGCAAACTTTTTTCAAATCCATAAACGTCATTAAATCATTCAAAAAATTTAAATTTGTGATTTTTTTTGAATCCTTGAACTTTTCATATCCGACAACATTAATTAAATTCATGATTGTTTCCCCAGATCTACGATTTTTTAATCTGTGAACTTTCTTCACATTCATGAACATCTTTTTCCAAATTGATGAAGTTTTTTTCAATTTGTGATTTTTTTTCAAATCTCTACTTTACTAATAAACAATCAAACATAAACTTTTTTAAACGCACCCCATAAATATACACGAACCCATTACTACCGCGGGATTAGGCCCATTAAACTTAATCCAACCGCTAGCCTTCATCTAATCCGTTCTACGTGTACATTTAGCAATTTACGTTGGCTGACCATACCCCCACCCCGCCGACCTTCGCTACCTCTCCCGTGATTAGCGCCGACCTTCGCTACCTCTCCCGTGATTAGCGCCGACCTTCTCCACTTAATCCCTCCCAGTAGAAACCCTTCCGCCGCTACTATGCAAGCCACCGCCGGGGACGCACGAGATGCCTATCGTCACCACACACACGAGCCACGATGGGGAAAGACCGAGAGAGGGAGAGGTGGCCAGCCATGGTAAGGCGTCGTTCATCCGGCGAGCGTGGAGAAATTGGGACGGGAGGAAACAAAGAAACCCTCACGCGGCCACGCCCACCACCACAAAGTTTCTTTGTAACCACACTCACCACCACAAAGTTTCTTTGTAGCTCAGGTTACATGGAACATCTTATCCTCAACTCTCCAGCCTTACTTTGAGATCCGTATTCTCCAACTAACTAACAACAAGAAGATTTCTCTTTTTTGTTTCTCGAAAATGAAACAACATATGAACTTCAAACTTTGCAGACCGAAGAAACATTAGAACATTAATGTGTGAAAAAACTTTCAGATTTTTTGGTCTGATATAAATATACAAAATGAGATTTTCTTTGAATAAAAATATTATTTCAAGTATTTAAAATGCATGAAAAAATCTGAAAGTTTTTTCCTACATTGTAGTTAGAATGTATTGTTGTTCTGCAAAATTTGAAGTTCATATGTTGTGTCGTTTGAGAGAAACAAAAAAGACAAATTTCTTTGCACGGATCTTGATGTATAAATGGATGGCAAAGATAAGGGATACCGTGTAGCCTGAGCTACAGAAAACCACACTCCGCCCACCACTGAAATCGTCGCCCCGCACCAGATGCCTACACGGATGGTGGCCGAGCGGAGGAGGAGGAGGCCGAAGTGCTCGCCGTCCCCTGCCGCAGTTCGGCGCTAGCCGCACGCTGGACGGGATCCCCAGCACAGACCGGATCCCCATCTATGGTCGGACGCTTCGACCTCCTGGGTAGGCATGGCAAGTCCCGCATCCGCGTCTGACACCGTCCCGCCGCGGCCGACGGCCACCTCTTCGCCGAGTGGAGCGTCGCCGTCAGTGTCGTCTCCGACTGCCATCGTCGTCACCGACTCCATCAAGAACACCGTATGCCCCCCTCTCTCCCCGTGCCCCGTGGTTCTCTCCCCCGGTGCTCCCTGTCCTGGTTCCTTGATTGATTTGCCATGGCTTTTGTTTGCTTCGTCAGGTGTATGTGAAGGCAAGGAGTGTTTCCTGGAAAGGCATTTCACCTCACTATACCCGCAGCCGCAGGTAGGTTCCTTCCCACACACCCGCCGCCGCCTCATGTCCATCTCGCTGCGCCCTTCCCATTATGGTGTTTCACTTTCACGTCTCTCCTCTGAGGCACGGGCGTAGCGAGGCGCGATGGCCACTGTGCGGCGTGCGCGGCTCGGCGGGCTGAGGGAGCGCGGGGTTAGTGGCCAGAGGGAGTGCAGCGGCCGGAGGTGAAGGGCGAGCGCGGACTGCGGTCGAGGTTCGTGTGTGGCATGGACGAGCTGTCGGTTGGCTGAATGCGTGGTGCACAGGCAGTAGTAGCAGACACGAGCTGTTTACGCTGCTTTTCTCTGTATTTTTCCTCCGCAGAGGCAGTAGCAGGGTCAGGGACAGGACCAACAAATCTCTCTGAATTTTTGCAGGTCCATACTTGCATTCCCCCTGTCTTTTTGTGTCAACTAGCTGCCATCTATTCGCCAACATCTGCTGTTGTGCGCAAGATTTAGTTATCGGAGTGCGCACACCACGTGCTTGTGTTGCTGTTGTGAGGCCATGGTGGAGGAGGGGGTGGCCCTGTTCTATGGCCGCGCCGTCGGGGAGAGGCTGGTGGAGGACGTGCAGATTGCGGTGACTCGACTGAGACAGGCAATAAGCATCGGATTATACATCGTATTCGGAGCTATAGCTTTTAATATTAATGTATTTTCAAAGTTGCTAGCCTATGCTTATATGGGGAGCTACAGCTTGTAGATGTATTCAGAATGATTTTCACGAAGTTGTGACATTGTCTAACAATTTGACATTTGCTCACTGGGAATTGAATGAAAACATCTACTAAGAAATTAAATGTGTATACAAGTGAGCATTCATCTCCTTTTTATGTTCTCTTCCGAAATGTGTTTTTTAAGCTTATCAATTTCGTCAATATAGTTGGAGAGTTAGTTTATGTGCTTATTCCCAGTTGACTATGCCCAATTCACTTAACATGATTTTTGGATTCAATTTTCAGAAATAACTCATATGAAGAACTGAGGCTTTTGTGTGGTCATTGGCCTCCTGAACTGCCAAGCTGTAAATCTTCAGGTATTTAGATAGGTTGATACGAGGATTTGCTTTCAAATGCACCAAGTAAACATATATATATGCTGGAGCCAGATCTTTGATTCATGGTGATTTGTGTTGATTAATGACTAAATGCAAAATGAAGCTAGGTACTTGTGTCCATAGCAAGACATTAATTTGTCTCCTCTAAAATATGTGTTTTATACTCTTGTGATGTACTTCATACAGAGGTTGTTCATGCCATATGACATGGCGAAGCTTGGATCATATTAGTATAGTTGTGATCTGTGTACAGTTCATTTGCAGTTCATTTTTACACATCATGTTTGAAGCACCGCGGCAATTACATACGGCACGTTTCGTAAATTGATGTGAACTATGTAAATGACAATAGAACATTATATTTTCTTGTTATTATCCTTTCGTCACACATACACTGCATTGTTATACGGTAGTATGTGAATGTCATGATGAACTAACATCTCACTTATGTGGCTCTCTGTATGCTTTATATAAATAATGACGTGCAGTGAAGAAGTCTTTTCAGAAGGTCAAGAATTCATATTCAATAGTTATCACGGACCACGCATGATAATTTTTCAGTTTGTAATTTTTCCGCCCTCTTTAGTTGTTGGCAGGGAACATTGCGATTAGTTTGCATGATATATCAGCTGCGAGGACTTGAGAAAATCTTGTTAGAGTGGAAACAATGTTTCGAGATAGGAAATAACCATAAACAATATATATCCTTCTATTATGCAATAGCATCAAACTTGAGAGAAGATGACATGGATAATCTGATTAAGCGCGGCTGCAAGATGCACAAGATGGGGACAACGGTGGGTGAGCATCAACAAGTAATTTCTAGGTGTTTCCTATGTTTCAAAATTTGCCAGCCTTTCAGGTGGTACTTTTTTTATTTGTGATATATTTCATGACTATATGTCTGGTTGTGTAGTTCTTATTTGTGGCTCCCTTTCTATTTTTCCTTTTTTTGTAATGTCAATGGATGTCAAGTAATCTATGTTTGATTTACGATATATTTGTAATGAGAGCTCCAAGAATCGGTGAGATTTATCGAGTGTACTCACATTGAAGAGTGTTATTGATACTATAATGAATTGTTGTTGGCTAATTTTGGTGCATGGCGTGCGATAGGCGTGGGCCAAGTGATGATCGGATCAGCTGCCCCGGCAGCCATTGGATGGCAAAAATGATGAGATTTCGGAAGGAAGAGGAAACCAAGGAGTGGTGGTGAAATCAACATGGAACATGATTATAATAGGAAGGTGTGCTGCCATGGGCACCCTCTTTGTGACAAAGGAGACCGGAATGAGGGAGAGAGAAATGTGTGTAGGAGATCTATGCCAAAGAGAAAATATGGGGAACGAGCAATGGGAGGGCTTCACTTGGGCACGTGTAGTGCAGGAATGTCGATATACACAAGCGATGCTATACGTCAGGTGATGCCAAGCGTTTCCCTTGTAACACATGGCATCCATGGGTAGACTCATGGAAGGACCTGTGTAAGAGGTTTACTTCAACAAGTGTGATTGCGCCCATAAAAAAGAAACAAGTGTGATTGTAATAATCACTCTACCCACGAGGCTACGAGCCCTACAAGGAGGAAACTCGGATGTTTGGAAGAGGGCGGTGATAATATAAAAATGTTTCAACTTTTTTAAACATAGTACAGACGCAAATGTTCATATACACGTGCGTACACTCACCCCTATGAACGCACACACGCACACCCTACCCCTATGAACACCTCCGAAAGATTGAGCCAGCAATATCATCTTGAAATTTACGAAGTCAACGTAGGCACCTCGTCATCGACGGGAACATCTTCTCCCACTGAATGCACATCGTCGGAAATCCTGAAATAAATCCAGGAATAAATGCGAGCACCAGGATTTGAACCCTGGTAGGCTGGGGATACCACAATCCCTCTAACACCCGAGCAGCAATACCAAGATGGTCTATTTTGACACACGACAATGAAACCTTAACCATGAAGTGGTAAACAATTACGTAATTACGTGCATTGCACATGCAAGCTTACTAGTAAATAAAAAAACAGAGTTGTTTTATCCCTACACATAGACCATCCCAGCAGAAAAACGAGCAAAAATAGAAAGCTGATGGATGCGGGGAGAAGAGCAAGCGAGCAGAGAACAGGCGAGCAATCGAGCAATAATGGGCTTAGGCCCAGTTAAATCGGCATTGGGCCCAGGCTTCTTCTCCTCCTCCCCTCATATTTTAGCATATTTCGTGCAATAATCTTCTATGCTCCCCATCATAATTAAGTACTAGCATCTAAATAGATCCGAGCTATAAGGTGACTCCTTGAACTCGACCATAACACCACTTGAGGCTATTGAAAGGGCCAAGAGCAATAGTGCATTCCCATTGAGTTTATTTAAGTGAGAGTGAATGAGTTACATACCCATGGGGCGCCTTACATAGGAGACGGTGCCTTAACAAATGACAAGGCTGGTGGTAGGTAGGAGCGGTAGATGATAAGTCTAGGCCCATGTGTCCATGAAGACTAGTCAAAGGAGGGGGTATCCATAGTGCATGGTGCACCACTAGCCTTCATTGATGCATCCATGAGCCTTTGGCTACTTTGACCTATTTATACTTAGGTTGATTTGATTCTTACCTATGTTGTTGACTTCAGCCTTTATTTTGACCTCATATTTGACTTGTTGACGATGAAAATTTGCTTGAACTTTTGTTGAATGCCATGTGCCTTGTTGAGTGAGATGGACTTCGATTAACCTTCTTGCACCTTATTGATCAACTTTGACTTCTGTTCACTAGCCATGTGAGACAAGTGGAGCCCCGGTAGGATTATTTATTTTTCATCAACACATTAGCTAGCCAAAATATGGTAATAGACCAATCATACCCTTAACCATCTTTTGGCAAGCCATAGACCAACAAAGGGGACCATCCTGGGCCCCTAGAGGAGAAAAATACCAACAACATATTTTGTTGGTAACACCCATACTTATGTCCATTACATCAAATATATATTTAAAACTATTATTAAATATGCCAAAACAATTTAGAACTGTTTAAATACATGATTTTTTAAATTAAATTTGCAAACATAAAATTGTTTAATTTGCATGTGCAAGTTTACATCATGAGCATGTGCAAGTTTGCATGTACCAGATAGAAACAACCCAGTCTAACTTGTGATGGTTAGTTTAGTTAGATTACTAGTCTCTCTCAAGCAGACACCATGTATCTATGCTTTGCTAACTGTTTTTCATGTTTAATTCCATGCATACCATTTATGTGAGAAAGCAGAAAAAAAATCGTGTGTACACCATGAAACCAAGCGCATTGTAGGGCGGCATATCAAATGATCAAATCGCATGTACACGAAAAATAGAATATGTTGCATTTTTATATCCACCAGTGATTATTAAGCATTGATATTACAATAGCAAGTATAGTGGGCACACATACCGTGAACTTATTAAGTAACCCAACTAGTAAGACACATTTGCCAATGGCTCAATTTGGTACTGGAAGTTTTAATGAATTGCATGCATAATCATACACTAGAAACCACTATTACAATATTTACTAGGTTTTATGATTGAAGGTATCTACCATGGTACTTAAAGATATTAATATATAAACAGACACAACCACTTACACTATATTTTCTATAGAATTGTTTTAAATTAATTTTATAATATCTTTTGCGGCATACAGTTGAAATATAGCATAATGGAAAATTCCTAATGGTATGTATTAGAATTCTATAACAAAAAAAAATTCAAGTAAGTAACAAAAAATGTATGGTGTTAAATATACCACGTAAATAAAAAGTATATTTGTTAAGATTATCGTACATTACAAATAGGTCATAAGAAGTAGAAAAGTTTAATACAAAATGTATTTATTTTAATTTACACCGTAAATACAATTTTCTTTAAACAAAACATGGATTTTCTTAATTTGGCCCCCAAATTACTTCCTATATCAACCATGCGGAGCTCAAGTAACTAGCTACCTGAAATAAGATTAACAGCTTGTCTCGCACCCGTCATTTGGGTCGAATTTCACAGAATTCAGTTCTGGATTCCGATGCCAACATATTTGGTTGTCACAGAACTGAGTGTGTGAATTCATTCAACAATTCCACCGATGGGTAAGACTTGTAAACCCAAATCTCACACTACACGCCATCATTCAACAATTTCACTTCAATGGCCCATGATTGATCAAGTTAGATATCATGTTGCTGTAGGATTCATTGAATTATATTTTTTTGATGTGTAGGTGTTTTGATGTTTTTTTAGAAAAGGAGGATGACCCCCGGCCTCTGCATCTGGACGATGCATACGGCCACTTTATTAATTATTCTCACAAGACCTTACAAAGTCATACAACGGTAAGACTAAAGCCGCCGTCTAAGCAACAAACTGTCGCTACACCTATCCCGTTGATGAAGGGGTGCAGATAGCCTGGGCCTAATACCAAACAGACATCGCAGCCAAGCCTAACATCTAAGACCTGAGACCCCAACCTAGCCACTTGCCGGGTCTGGGGCACACACTGGTCCAGCGTGCTCTCAGAGGCCGCCGCCGCCAACTGCCACCACTCCCTCTTCAGAACTGTACTGATGCATCAACCTTGATCGGTCCAGCTATCGTCGACGCCACCACGGCACCCAACGGCACCTCCTCCCTGCGCGCAAACAGCTATACACGTCGCGGTCGCCACTGATACACCTCAGCGCCATGCTGCCACGTACCACCAGCCGACACAGCTTGAAGCCCTTGGAGGATCTGTCGTGCGTAGCACTTGCCGACCAGGCATGACCAAGCGTAGCACCTATCGGTCAGGCATGACTTGACATCTCCACCGAAGCTCCGTGCAAGACGAAGCCGCTCCACCTCTTGCCTCTGACTTCCAGCGCTGCTCCACAAAACGACACTCCCAAGAGAGAAACGACACTGCAGTGCCACCATCGTCCAGTCTGGAACACCAGATCCTAGGGTTTCCCCCGGAGCAATACGAGTGGGTCGATGGTAGTCACATGACGATGCCTTCATCAAGGTAACGACATGGAACGCCGCCATCGCCCGCCGTCGGCTCGGTTTTCACCGGCAACTACGTCTCTCCTACTCGCAGCTGGTGCTAGATGACGGATCCCGAGATCCGAACACCCAGCCTTAGGCTGACCACCTCTGACGGAAGAGATGACCACCACCGCCGGCTGCACCGGTCAGAACGGATCTGATCGAAGGTGCCGCCGACGAGACAACCAGGCCCTCCACGCCGTCGTCGCCGATCTGAAGGCAGCATGCACGCCACCACAGCCAAGCCGGCCGCTGTCGACCGAAGCCGCCACCCGAAGGGCCATCCGTAGCGCCCGCAGCCCTGGCCTCCGCCGCGCCAAGCCGTCGCCGTCCGAGGACGGGCCGGCCTCCCACCGCCTGCCGCCATCCGCCGCGCCGCAGATCCCAGATCGGTCACGCCACGACACGCCTTGGGGTCTGCCCCACCTCGGGGATGCGTGAGAGAGGAGATCCCCCGCCACCACCGTCGGCCCCCGGGCTTTAGCCCGGCGGTGGCGGAGGGAGGGGAGGAGGGAGTTTGCGGCGGCGGCGGCTAGGTTTCTGGCCGCCCGAGTCGCCCCAGAGGGAGGACGACGCGAGAGAGGTGTTTTGATGTTTGAATTGTTATATCATAATACTTGCCGGGGTATATATATGCGAGAAGACTAGTGGTTTGAATTATGAAATTATAACAACAAGCTTTCTAATCACAATGCTCCTCCGGTACATGAAAAAAAATCATAACAACTTGTAGCCTATTAGTCATGTTTGAATTTATCATCATATATCTATTTATTTTTGGTTGGATTGGGTATGTTTTGCAGAACGCTTAAGGAAAATAAATATATACAGTCATGTAAATATATGTTCTAACTTGGCAAGCTTCCCTAGTAAAGCCTTGATCTCTAAGGCTGATGTTGATATAGTGCGAAGTTGTAGCCTTGTTTGTTTGTTTGCAAGTGACAAGAGGAAACTCCCGAAGCATGTGCGTATCTTTGTGTTTCATTATGCGGCATGTGGGGTTTGTTAATCACGGTGATATGATATGGAAAATGAAGATGATAAGATCAACAATGTTTAGTGGCGGGCTTGCACTTGTTTAACCATGATCTATGCTTTAAGAACAGTTCCTGCTATACATGTTGTATGGAAGCTTTACATGTTGGGTGCCCTTTCTATTAATGTTCTGCGAAGTAAAGACCTCATGGGATAAATTTCCCGTGCAACTTTTGTTCTCTGTGTGTGTAAAACCCCTTGTACGCATGCAACAAGGCAGGACTGCTAGATTCGTGCTCATGTTCCGGTTCAGGCTTTTTTGCCACGTAAAGTAGTACTAAATATTTTCCAAATCTCACCGGTCAATTTGGTGCAGTTTAAATCTTCCCTTTACTAGTAGCATTACTATTTCTTTCTATGATAAATGCAACTAAAATATTTATGTGATTTTTGCTGCTTCTTCCAACTTTACTCTTGATAGTTTCTTTACATGTTTCTCATCATATTTCCAAGACAAAAAGAAGCCACAAGTTCAACCATCAAGCCTTATTACTTGGATGCAAATCAAACCAATGCACACATTACTAAATGGGAGTTGTAATTTGATTATGTTGATTTTGCTTTATGGAGTTGCTTATGATTGGGTGCTGCAACTTGTTCATGACAATTATAATTTGATTATGTGGGTTTTGCTTTATGGACATGCTTATGAATGATGTGTTTGCGCTCTCTATAGGACATCTCGAGAAAAAAGTTATTTGCAAACTGAGCATAGCTCACATGGCTAGCTTCCTTGTGGTGGAAGCTGGCTACCGGGTTCAAGTCATAAGGTTATCATTTTTGTTAACAAAAATCAAAACCCATTACACATATCGGAACACAAGAGGTGATTATGTGAGGCATGTGTTGAATTCAGAGCTAACGTAGCCCCTCCACAAGCTCAGAGGTTGGTCTCGCGAAAACCTAGAGGCATACTTAACCATGGGTTTCTACTTTGTCATAGGGTTCTCTAGTCTGTCCCCTCAACGCCGGAAAAACAAAGAGACTACAAAAACACTTCGGAATTCAAAACTTTGAATTTCAAATGGTTATGCGAGTTACAGCCACGTCCTTTTCCTCTCTGAACATGGACCACTAACCTATATATCACCGAGTTTTCGCAAACAAGCGACATGAAAGGCCAACTACTTGGGAGATGTTTCAAAAGGGAAACTGTTTAACAGGTTCAGTTCAAGTGTTCAACACTTTTTTACCCACCTGTATGCTGACTAAGGTAAAATAAAATGAACAGATGCAGAGACCGCAATGTAACCTGGTCCTGTTCTTTTTTCTCTCGAAACAGAGGCAAAAGCTTTGCCTCCTTTCGAAAGGCCATAGCCAATAACTTTTGCCTTCTTTCATTGTTAAAGAAGAAGGTTTAGACAAATTCTTAGCGAGGTCCATCACTCCTCAACAGATGGAAACTAAGAACCTACTCTCACAGCATGAATGAACTAAAGTGCTTCCCCTTCGGTGATCCAATCCTTGGCCTCATTCTTAGTGGGAGCGATGAGCAGGTCTGTGCCATTACATCCGAGAGGCTTCAACCTCTTGATGAACACCCCCGCGCCATCCACCGGCACAGATGGAGATCGATGGACCAGCATCTGCTGGGAGGCAAGGAAAAGTATATGGACACCGTAGGGGATGCCATGGTCAAAGACTGCTCAGAGGAAGCTTGCCAAAGTTGAGGCACAAGCATCTCGATTCTGCTGGTATTATAGAAACTTGAGTTTAGTTTTTTGTAGCTCGAGCTCCATAGGACCTCATATCATATCCGTTCATTCTGCAACACTCTGCATCAGGATATGTGCCATGTGAGCAGACTTTATCAGTAATTAACAGACAAAGAACAGTGCACTGCCGCCCCACCCAGGGCCAGGCGCGCATGCTGCGTTGAGTATTGTATATGGTGGGCCTGCAAAGGCTAGTCTACTCCCCAGCACATCTATGTCAATTCAGGTCGAGTTTGTCTCACATGCATGCAGCTTTCCTCTCTTATCTCTCTCTCTCCTCGCGTCCCCTCTCTCTTAAAAATTCTCACACGAGCTCTCTCTCGGTACCATAAATTATAGTTTGAGAAATTGAAGAAAAGGAGAAAAGATTGTGAGAGAAAGACACTTTTGTACTCGAATACTTTCATTTAACATAGTACATAAGTAGTTTTTTTAAGAAGTGATTGAGAGAGAGCCCGTGAAGGAGTTTTTATAAAAGAAGTAAGAGAGAGAACATGTGTCTCCACCCGAAAAACAAGAAGTAAAGAGCATGATGTGCAACATGTGAGAAAGATTCTGAGAGAGGCAGAGACATGAGGAAAGAGAGTTTCAGAGAGAGACTGGGCATGCATATGGTCGGGCCCATGCGCACCAGGGTAGATGCACTAGTAGAAAAAGGGTCAAACGTGAAGCACATTAGTGCCGGTTTGAATTTGAGTCGGCACTAATGTGTGCATTAGTGCCGGTTCCACCGGCTAGCCAGCCGCTCTCATTAGTACCGGTTCGTGGCGAACCTTTAGCACCGGTTCGTGCCACGAACCGGTACTAAAGTGAGTGGTGGCAGGATGTTGTCAGTCCGGGGCCCCTCCAGCACCTTTAGTACCGGGTTGTATCACGAACCGGTACTAAAGGTCGTCCTACATAGACCCTTCGTCCACCCGAGCTCGCTCTGTTCTTCCACTTTCCCCTCTCCTCTCTGTTCTTTTTTCTCTTCCTCTCAAGCTCATCACACATTTTGCCCAAAATTTGTCAAGATTTGAAGGCCCCCATCCATTCAAATGATCAGCAACTTTGTCATTTCATCTCTCATTGCTAGATTAGCTCGTGCAATGCTTTATATAGTGATTGATTTTTGAGTTTAGTAATTTGGGAGGAATTATATATATGTGCTAGTATTTGATTTATATGCAATTTGAGGTCAAAAATAACACTTAGTTTGCATATGTAGGTGTGGTTTACTTAGTACCGTCTACTCCGTCGTAACCACCATCGATCGCTTGCAACGTCCCGTCGCCGGCACCACCTTGTGGTGAGCCTCTTGTTCATGAAGTTTTATATAAAAAATTGATGTTTGTGTGATTTGGATATATAGTTACTCGTATAATTATCTTACCCATACGTTGTTTGTTATACATAGTGCCATGGTTTTGATATCCGTCCCCGTCGGCCCTCGTCTGGGTTATGATTCAGATGTGGTATATTCTCTTTTAAAACTAGTCATTGCATCTCGTGTTTATGACAAATTATGCCCATCAAGTTGACATAGATGTATGTAGGAGGTAGTTGAACCGGAAATTCCAACCGACCTTATTGTCGAGAGGTTAAATTTAGTTGAAAGAGAAAACGAGGATTTGAAGGAAAAATTGAAAAGAATTGAGGGGGAGAAGATGGAATTGGAGTTGCATGTTGCCGATGTCGTCGATGATCACAAGATTAAGATGGAGAAAATGCGCTTGAAGATTAGAAAGATTAGAAATTATGCCATTCATAGTGAGGCTTGGTATCATTATGCTGTTGGATCAATTGTTACCTTAGTTGCGATCTTGATCGCATTTGTTGTTGCATTTAAATTCTTTAGCTAGAGAGTTATTTGTTTGTTGCATTTAAGTGTTGTATGATCTTTATGTATGAACTTTATGTATTGTATTAATTTGGTGTTTTCGGTGCTGTGTATTGAAGATGAGCTGGCAATGGATGTACGATGACCGATGCTCTCCCGAGTTCATTAATGGCGTGCGTACTTTTCTGCTTGCGGCTGAGGCAAACAAGCGGGCGGATGGTTTTATGCATTGTCCATGTGCTAGCTGTAAGAATGGTCACAATTACTCTACGTCAAGAACCATTCGCGTCCACCTGTTTGAGTCCGGTTTCATGCCCCACTATAATGTTTGGACCAAGCATGGAGAAAGAGGGGTTATGATGGAAGACAATGAAGAAGAAGAGGACGACGACAGCTATCCTGGCCATGGGTTCCCTGAATACGATGATACAACAATGAGGGAAGAAGCTGAGCCGGTAATGCGGGAAGAAGCTGAGCCGGCAATGCAGGAAGAAGCTGAAGAAGAGGCATCGGATGAGCCCGTTGATGATCTAGGTCGGGCCATTGCCGATGCAAAGAGAAACTGCACAAGTGATTTGGAGAAGAAGAAGTTGCAGCGCATGTTAGAGGATCACAAAAAAATGTTGTACCCGAATTGCGTAGGTGACAAGAAAAAGCTGGGCACCACACTGGAATTGCTACAATGGAAGGCAGAGAATGGTGTATCTGACAAGGGATTTGGAAAGTTGCTGGTAATGATAAAGAATATGCTTCTAAAGGACAACGAATTGCCCGAGAGTACGCACGAAGCAAAGAAGGCTTGCCCTAATGATTGCATCCTCTACCGCCGTGAGTACGAGGATTTGAATGCTTGCCCAGTATGCGGTGCATTGCGCTATAAGATCAGCCGCGATGACCCTGGTGATGTCGAGGGCGAGCGCCCCAGGAAGAAGATTCCTGCCAAGGTGATGTGGTATGCTCCTATAATACCACGGTTGAAACGTTTGTTCCAAAACAAAGAGCATGCCAAGGCGATGCGATGGCACAGAGAAGACCGTAAGAAAGACGGTAAGTTGAGAGTACCCGCTGATGGGTCGCAATGGAGAAAAATCGAAAGAAAGTACGGGAAGGAGTTTGTAGATGACGCAAGGAATGTATGGTTTGGTCTAAGCGTAGATGGCATTAATCCTTTTGGGGAGCAGAGCAGCAACCATAGCACATGGCCTGTGACTCTATGTTTGTATAACCTTCCTCCTTGGTTGTGCATGAAGCGGAAGTTCATTATGATGTCAATGCTCATCCAAGGCCCTAAGCAACCCGGCAAAGACATTGATGTGTACCTAAGGCCATTAGTTGAAGAACTCTTACAACTATGGAATGGAACAGGTGTACGTGCGTGGGATGAGCACATGGGGGAAGAATTTGACCTAAAGGCGTTGCTGTTCGTGACCATCAATGATTGGCCTACTCTCAGTAACCTTTCAGGACAGACAAACAAGGGATACCGCGCATGCACACACTGTTTGGACGATACCGACAATATATATTTGGCTAATTGTAAGAAGAATGTGTACCTGGGAGATCGTCGATTTATTCCGAGCAGGCATCCCGTAAGAAAGAAAGGCAAGCATTTCAAAGGTGAGGCGGATCACCGGACGAAGCCTCGCCACCGTACTGGTGCTGATGTACATGATATGGTCAAGGATTTGAAGGTGGTCTTTGGAAAGGGTCCTGGTGGAGAACCTGTTCCAAATGACGCTGAAGGATGCGCACCCATGTGGAAGAAGAAATCTATATTTTTGGACCTGCCCTATTGGAAAGACCTAGAGGTCCGCTCCGCAATTGACGTGATGCACGTGACGAAGAATCTTTGTGTGACCCTGCTTGGCTTCTTGGGCGTGTATGGAAAGACAAAAGATACACCTAAGGCACGGGAGGACCAGCAACGTATGCACGGAAAAGACGACATACATCAGGGTCATGCAAGCTACGCTCTTACCAAAGAAGAGAAGGAAATCTTCTTTGAATGCCTGCTCAGTATTAAGGTACCGTCTGGCTTCTCGTCGAATATAAAGGGAATAATAAACATGGCAGAGAAAAAGTTCCAGAACCTAAAGTCTCATGACTGCCACGTGATTATGACGCAACTGCTTCCAGTTGCATTGAGGGGGCTTTTACCGGAAAACGTTCGATTAGCCATTGTGAAGCTATGTGCATTCCTCAATGCAATCTCTCAGAAGGTAATCGATCCAGAAATCATACCAAGGTTAGAGAATGATTTGGTGCAATGTCTTGTTAGTTTCGAGTTGGTGTTACCACCATCCTTCTTCAACATCATGACGCACGTCCTAGTTCACCTATGTGAAGAGATTAACGTTTTGGGTCCTGTATTTCTACACAATATGTTCCCCTTTGAGAGGTTCATGGGAGTCTTAAAGAAATATGTTCATAACCGTGCTAGGCCAGAAGGAAGCATCTCCAAGGGCCATGAAAATGAGGAGGTCATTGAGTTTTGTATTGACTTTATTCCTGACCTTAAGCTGATTGGTGTTCCTGAATCGCGGCATAAGGGCAGACTGGATGGAAAAGGCACGCTAGGAGGGGAACAAATAATATGTATGGACGGACATTCTCTCACTGAAGCACACTACATAGTTCTACAGAATTCCGCCTTGGTGGCTCCGTATATGAATGAACACAAGAATTTGCTACGCTCCAAACACCCGGAGCGGTCTGATGACTGGATTACACGTGAACAAACCAGGAGTTTCGCCAGTTGGTTGCAGACACGTACCATGCATGGCGCCTCTATTGAAGATGACCTGTACTTGCTGTCCCAGTTACCATCTTCGAATATAATGACTTTCAAAGGGTACGAGATAAATGGTAATACATTTTACATGATCGCCCAAGATAAGAAGAGCACCAACCAAAACAGTGGTGTCCGCTTTGATGCAGAAACCAAGACGGGAAAGGAAACATATTATGGTTATATACAGGACATATGGGAACTTGACTATCGACGTGGTTTGAAGGTCCCTTTGTTTCGGTGCAAATGGGTCAATATGACAAGAGGCGGGGTAACGGAAGACCCGTAGTACGGAATGACAACAGTGGACCTCAACAATCTTGCGTATGCAGACGGACCATTCGTCCTAGCCAATGATGTGGCACAGGTTTTCTATGTGAAGGACATGTCTACCAAGCCGAGAAAAAGAAAAGATAAGGAAGCGAATGCATCGTACGATGAGCCAAAGCGGCACATAGTTCTTTCTGGGAAGAGAAACATCATGGGAGTGGATGACAAGACAGACATGTCAGGAGATTATGAAAATTTTGATGAAATTGCTCCATTCACAGTGAATATTGACCCGAGCATCCAGTTAAATGAAGAAGATTTTCCATGGCTACGGCGCAAAGGGACACACGCGAAGAAAAAGTTTCACACCCAAAGATCTGGGATGTGATCGGCTTCACTATCATCACTTTCTTCTGTGTTTCACACCCAGGAGGGAATCTCTGTAATAGTTAGGGTAGCTAGTTATGTGTTTTGGCATTTGAAACGCGAAGAAATTTTATGTGCAAGCAAATTCTTTCATGCATTTACTGATTTTTTCAGCTAAATGACCCTGAAATTGAAAAGCATTTCAAATGAACTCAAAAAGGTTGAAAGTTGGCATGGTATCATAATTTCACCCACATACCATGTGCAAAAAAGTAGAGAGAGGGTTACTGCAAAAACTGGATGCACTTCGTGTACAAAATGGACAATCTCTTTCGAAGTATCAGGGTTTCGGACGAAAACTCATCCGTTACAAAGGCATTTCATTTTTTAAATAACCTAAGCATTACCAAATTGAATATAATAATAAAACACACTAATATTAAACATAAGAAAAAAGAATCACTGAAAAATATATTTTCAAAGTTAAGTTATTCACAAACTAGTGATTCACACAAATTTTAAATAATTCAAAATTTAAACTATTCAAATTTGTAAACTACCGGTACTAACAGAAAGTTTGTAATTTTTTGTACCTAAAGCAAAAATATTCACAAAGAAACTCTAAATACAGCAAAAACAACTCAAAAATAAATAAAACAAAAATAAATAAACAAAAAAAATAAGAAAAAAAGCCCACCTACTGGGCCACAGCGGCCTGCATACGACTAGAAACCCAAATTCTAGTTGGGCCAGGATGCAGGCCCGCTAGCCCAGTAGGCCCAACAGGGCATCGCAGCAGAGGTAGGCCGAGAAGGCCTGCTTAAGAGAGGAGCTCGAGACAGCAGCGCGGGCGGGGCTTATAAGCAGGTGCGAGTGCCCCTCGGCTAGCGAGGTGTGACTAAACTTTTGCGCCCCTCGCCTGGCAGCGCACAACCTTTAGTACCGGGTCGTGGCTCCAACCGGTACTAAAGAGGGGGCCTTTAGTACCGGTTGGCGCCACGACCCGGTACTAAAGGGGGTGCGGTTCCCGCCGCTTCGCCTGGCCAAAACAGACCTTTAGTACCGGTTGGTGGCTCCAACCGGTACTAAAGGTGGGTTCTATATAAGAAAACACTTCAAATTTTTTTTCAGTTTCTCATCTCTCCCTGCTTCTTTCTCCTCTGCCCTGTCGCCGCCACCCCTCGTTGCCGCCCCTGTCGCCGTCCCCGTCCCCATCGTCCCCATCGCCGCGCCGCGCCGTGCCCCATCCTCCCGTCGTCCCCGTCCCCGTCGTCGCCTCCCCGTCCCCGTCGCCGTCTCCATCTCCGTCGCCGCCCACCGTCGTCGTGCCTCGCCGGTGAGCTCCTGCATGCCCCGGCCGCCAACCACACACACACACACACATTGTTATAGAATTGTTAGCAATCTTTCTGTTTTTTAGTTATAGAATTATTAGAAATTTTAGTTTTAGTTATAGAAATGTTAGTTATATAGAAATATTAGAAATGTTAGTTATATAGAAATGTTAGTTATATTAGAAATGTTAGTTATATACAGAAATGTTTTTTAGTTACAGAAATATTAGAAATGTTAGTTTTAGTTATAGAAATATCAGAAATGTTAGTTTTAGTTATAAAATTTAGAATTTGCATATATGAAATCACAATCCATCATTTAAAAAATGTTACTTTACTTTTGCGGCATATAGTATTTGTTGTCGACGATGCCCGGCCCGCATCCTCGCCGTCGACCCGTTCGCGACGACGTCCTGCTTCAGAGGACCCATGTCCGGGACTGGGCTCCGCCGGGCTGGCACTGGGAGGTGCTACCTTCAGGGGTGTGGCGCTTGGTGAGGAACCCCGCCCCGGGTCCCGTCGTCGACCCTCATCTCCTTTGGTGGCGTTCGCGTGGGCCACTTTCGGTGCGGAGGGAGCCGGCCCCGCCGGAGGTGGTACGTCGTCGTGTCAGGGAGGAGGACGAGCACGTCCATCGCTACATGGCTGCTATGGACGTCAGGTTCTCCAATACCTGGCAGGTTCTTTTGGGAGATCACCCGAGCTATGATCCAGTGATGGTTCCTTCTCTTTGGGTGTCCACCGCCCGCACCTCAGGAACCGCGAGTGGCCTAGATTACTCTGTAGTATTCAATCTTTATTAGCTTGCTAGCTAGCTAGCTAGTGATGTATTCGATATTATATCTATTATTCGAGACGATGTATTCGAGATTACATCTATTATTCGAGACGATGTATTCGAGATTATATCTATTATTCGAGACGACGTATTCGAGATTATATTCGATGATGCTTATTATGTACTATGATTGATTTAGTTTTTCCTTATTAATTGATTGCATCCATGCATTGTAATTTGAATATATTTCTTTTGGATTAGTTAAACAAAACCTATGGAGGACAATACCGGCAGAGAGGGAGAAGAGGCCCTGTTCAATATCATACGCAATCCTCGCGGGCCAGATGATGATCAGAATGAAGAAGATTATGACGGCTCCGAATATCTAAACAACACCGTGGAGGGTGATATGATATTCGATCGCGACGACCGAATTGATGAAGTCATGAACTATGAACATGACGAAGAAAATGTTGATCTTGAAACAACAAAGACCGGCGAGGTATATATATTTATATAAGCAGGCATCTGGTGATCATCACATGTTTTAAATGACTTGAAGATATATTAACGAATCGAACTTTCTTCTTTCAGCCATCCGGATCGAGCAAATCTTCAGGCAACAGGAAACGTGGCCCGAACAAAAAGTTGAAGGAGGGCGTAAAGTACAATATCGAGGCCATCAAACCTAATGGCGAACCATTAGCGCCTAAGAAGATTGCGGACAAGTTCATTCGTCAGTGCGGAGTTCTTGTGAAGGACCAACTCCTGATCTCCCTTCAAGAATGGAGAGAGCCAGCAAAGCCACGTCCAGGAGTTACTTTTGTCGACGACAGACAAAAACTTCTGCTTTGGGAAACAGTCATGGAACATTTCACCCTACCAGATCATTTCACAGATGCAGATGTGGAGAAAGTCAAGGACGCTGCTCTTAGGAAGATGGCGGTTGCATTCAAGAACCACAAGATTCGTGAATAGGCCAAGTACGTCAAGGGAGGAAGGAAGACTCCAGTATTCGAGGGAACACTAGAGAAGCAAAGTGCTCATTGGGACGATTTCGTGAAATTCAAGGATTAGGAATTATCTAAGGAACAATTGAGAATAAACAAGGCCAATGCCGCAATAAAGGATAAGTTCCGTAAGCTGGGGCCAGGTGGCTATGCGGTGGAAATGCCTAAGTGGGATAAGTCTGAGAAAGAGATGCTGGATGCAGGTGTCACTCCAAAAACATTGAGCTGGGCCCCCAGGTGCAGGACTTGGTTCTATGCGCATGGGGGGAGTTGGACCCGAAGACAGGCAAAGTTTCGAAGAAGGCATGTCTGGACGGAGCCGAAGATAAGCTACTTGTTGCAATAGAAGAGGCTCGATCGGGGTTGTTCGAGCCCAACAGAGAGAACGACGAGCTTACGCGTGCCCTGGGAAATCCTGAACACCCGGGAAGAACACGAAGCATGGGCGCTATTCCGTGGTATGAGGGATTTTCGGACTGGAATGCCGACTACAGAACCCGTGCGAGAAAGAAGATTGCGGAGGAGAAGAAGAGGAAGATGGAGGAGGAGCAGAGGAAGCTAGACTATGAACGCCTTCAAGGCCTAGAATCAGCGCACGCGGACTTGGCAGTCAAATTCCAGCGGCAGCAGGAGCAGATTGACTCACTTAGCCAGCAAAGGGGATCTCAGCAGCTAGCGGATGATCCACCATTGGATAGCACCGTCCCATCCATGCCGAGAAGCAGCGTGGGTTCTGCCCCGGGCGACGCATTGCTGGATAGCTACCCAGTGGATGACATCATGGAGAACACTAACTGCGAGCTACACTTCAAAATGAAGAACATATCCATGAAGGTGGCGGACGCCCTTGATTTTACAAATCCCCCCGAGGCAACCTTCCATTGCAACCCGATTCCAGTGGGCTATGCTCGTGTCTTGGTTGATGAAGTGGTGGACCAATATTCGGGGCTAGAGCTTGACATTCCTGGAGGTGACGATGAGCACACACTGGGAGAGGCCAACCATCGTATCATCCTATGGAGAAAGGATTGCATCATCTTTCGAAGGCCACCGACACCGCGTCATCCGACTCCTCGTCGAAGTCCGCCACCGAGTCAGCAAATTCCCGCTCCTCCAAGTCCACCAACGCGTCAGGCCACTCCTCCTCCAAGTCCAGCACAGCTTCAGGCCACTCCTCCTCCTCCAAGTCCGGCACAGCTTCAGGCCACTCCTCCTCCAAGTCCGGCAAAGCATCAGGCCACTCCTCCTCCAAGTCCGGCACAGCTTCAGGCCACTCCTCCTCCAAGTCTGGCACAGCTTCAGGCCACTCCTCCTCCTCCAACTCAGCCACATCAGCCGTCTTCGCCGCCTCAGCAATCACGGAAGAGAGCCGCCTCAGCTATGGTGCGTAGCGGTACAAGTCGAGGTAGTACTGGAGGTACAGGTGGAGGCAAGCGATTTCAATATGGTCCAAGACTCACGCCTCATCCGCAGAGGCCTTATGACAAGTCCGAGGAGGAAAATGTAGCCATATCGAAGGCCGAGGTGGAAGCCCATTTTGCACCGAAACCACCACCGCCGCCAAGGGAGAAAGTGTTGGGGAACGTTGCAGAAAACAAAAATTTTCCTACGGTTTCACCAAGATCCATCTATGAGTTCATCTAGCAACGAGTGATCAGATTGCATCTACATACCTTTGTAGATCACGCGCGGAAGCGTTCAAAGAACGGGGATGAGGAAGTCGTACTTGACGTGATCCAAATCACTGGAGATCCTAGCGCCGAACGGACGGCACCTCCGCGTTCAACACACGTACGGTCAGTGTGACGTCTCCTCCTTCTTGATCCAGCAAGGGGGGGAGAGGTTGATGAAGATCCAGCAGCACGATGGCGTGGTGGTGGATGCAGGGGTCACCGCAGCAGGGCTTCGTCGTTCTACTACGAGAGGGAGAGGTGTAGCAGGGGAGAGGGAGGCGCCAAGACTCAAGGGTGCGGCTGCCCCTCCCTCCCTCCTTTATATAGGCCCCCTAGGGGGTGCGCCGGCCCTAGGAGATGGGATCTCCTAGGGGGGGGGCGGCCAAGGGGTGGAGTGGCCCCCAAGCTAGGTGGGGCGCGCCCCCACCCTAGGGTTCCCAACCCTAGGTGCATGGGGTGGGCCAAGGGGGCGCACCAGCCCACTATGGGCTGGTTCCCCTCCCCACTTAGCCCATGGGGCCCTTCGGGATGGGTGACCCCACCCGGTGGACCCCCGGGACCCTTCCGGTGGTCCCGGTACAATACCGGTGACCCCCGAAACTTTCCCGATGGCCGAAACTGCACTTCCTATATATAATTCTTCACCTCCGGACCATTCCGGAACTCCTCGTGACGTCTAGGATCTCATCCGGGACTCCGAACAACTTTTGGGTTACTGCATATTCATATCTCTACAACCCTAGCGTCACCGAACCTTAAGTGTGTAGACCCTATGGGTTCGGGAGACATGTAGACATGACCGAGATGGCTCTCCGGTCAATAACCAACAGCGGGATCTGGATACCCATGTTGGCTCCCACATGTTCCTCGATGATCTCATCGGATGAACCACGATGTCGAGGATTCAAGCAACCCCGTATACAATTCCCTTTGTCAATCGGAACGTTACTTGCCCGAGATTCGGTCGTCGGTATCCCAATACCTCGTTCAATCTCCTTACCGGCAAGTCACTTTACTCGTACCGTAATGCATGATCCCGTGACCAGACACTTGGTCACTTTGAGCTCATTATGATGATGCATTACCGAGTGGGCCCAGAGATACCTCTCCGTCATACGGAGTGACAAATCCCTGTCTTGATCCGTGTCAACCCAACAGACACTTTCGGAGATACCCGTAGTATACCTTTATAGTCACCCAGTTACGTTGTGACGTTTGGTACACCCAAAGCATTCCTACGGTATCTGGGAGTTACACGATCTCATGGTCTAAGGAAAAGATACTTGACATTGGAAAAACTCTAGCAAACAAACTATACGATCTTGTGCTATGTTTAGGATTGGGTCTTGTCCATCACATCATTCTCCTAATGATGTGATCTCGTTATCAATGACATCCAATGTCCATAGTTAGGAAACCATGACTATCTGTTGATCAACGAGCTAGTCAACTAGAGGCTTACTAGGGACATGTTGGTGTCTATGTATTCACACATGTATTACGATTTCCGGATAACACAATTATAGCATGAATAAAAGACAATTATCATGAACAAGGAAATATAATAATAATCCTTTTATTATTGCCTCTAGGGCATATTTCCAACAGTCTCCCACTTGCACTAGAATCAATAATCTAGTTACATTGTGATGAATCGAACACCCATGGAATTCTAGTGTTGATCATGTTTTGCTCTAGGGAGAGGTTTAGTCAACGGATCTGCTACATTCAGGTCCGTATGTACTTTACAAATATCTATGTCTCCATCTTGAACATTTTCACGAATGGAGTTGAAGCGACGCTTGATGTGCCTGGTCTTCTTGTGAAACCTGGGCTCCTTGGCAAGTGCAATAGCTCCAGTGTTGTCACAGAAGAGTTTGATCGGCCCCGACGCATTGGGTATGACTCCTAGGTCGGTGATGAACTCCTTCACCCAAATTGCTTCATGCGCTGCCTCCGAGGCTGCCATGTACTCTGCTTCACATGTAGATCCTGCCACGACGCTATGCTTGCAACTGCACCAGCTTACTGCCCCACCATTCAAAATATACACGTATCCCGTTTGTGACTTAGAGTCATCCAGATCTGTGTCGAAGCTAGCGTCGACATAACCCTTTACGACGAGCTCTTCGTCACCTCCATAAACGAGAAACATTTCCTTAGTCCTTTTCAGGTACTTCAGGATATTCTTGACCGCTGTCCAGTGTTCCTTGCCAGGATTACTTTGGTACCTACCTACCAAACTTACGGCAAGGTTTACATCAGGTCTGGTACACAGCATGGCATACATAATAGAACCTATGGCTGAGGCATAGGGGATGACACTCATCTCTTCTATATCTTCTGCCGTGGTCGGACATTGAACTGAGCTCAATTTCACACCTTGCAACACAGGCAAGAACCCCTTCTTAGACTGATCCATATTGAACTTCTTCAATATCTTATCAAGGTATGTGCTTTGTGAAAGACCTATGAGGCGTCTTGATCTATCTCTATAGATCTTGATGCCTAATATATAAGCAGCTTCTCCAAGGTCCTTCATTGAAAAACTCTTATTCAAGTAGGCCTTAATGCTGCCCAAAAGCTCTATATCATTTCCCATCAAAAGTATGTCATCTACATATAATATGAGAAATGCTACAGAGCTCCCACTCACTTTCTTGTAAACGCAGGCTTCTCCATAAGTCTGCATAAACCCAAACGCTTTGATCATCTCATCAAAGTGAATGTTCCAACTCCGAGATGCTTGCACCAGCCCATAAATCGAGCATTGGAGCTTGCACACCTTGTCAGCATTCTTAGGATCGACAAAACCTTCCGGCTGCATCATATACAATTCTTCCTTAAGGAAACCATTAAGGAATGCCGTTTTGACGTCCATTTGCCATATCTCATAATCATAGAATGCGGCAATTGCTAACATGATTCGGACGGACTTCAGCTTCGCTACCGGTGAGAAAGTCTCATCGTAGTCAACCCCTTGAACTTGTCGATAACCCTTAGCGACAAGCCGAGCTTTATAGATGGTCACATTACCATCCGCGTCTGTCTTCTTCTTAAAGATCCATTTATTTTCTATGGCTCGCCGCTCAACGGGCAAGTCAGTCAAAGTCCATACTTGGTTTTCATACATGGATCCTATCTCGGATTTCATGGCTTCCAGCCATTTGTCGGAATCCGGGCCCGCCATCGCTTCTTCATAGTTCGAAGGTTCACCGTTGTCTAACAACATGATTTCCAAGACAGGGTTGCCGTACCACTCTGGCGCGGAACGTGTCCTTGTGGACCTACGAAGTTCAGTAGCAACTTGATCTGAAGTTTCATGATCATCATCATTAACTTCCTCTCTAGTCGGTGCAGGCACCACAGGAACATTTTCCTGAGTTGAGCCACTTTCGGTTCAAGAGGTAATACTTCATCAAGTTCTACTTTCCTCCCACTTACTTCTTTCGAGAGAAACTCCTTCTCTAGAAAGGATCCATTCTTGGCAACAAAGATTTTGCCTTCGGATCTGAGGTAGAAGGTATACCCTATAGTTTCTTTAGGGTATCCTATGAAGACGCATTTTTCCGACTTGGGTTCGAGCTTTTCAGGTTGAAGTTTCTTGACATAAGCATCGCATCCCCAAACTTTTAGAAACGACAGCTTAGGTTTATTCCCAAACCATAATTCATACGGTGTCGTCTCAACGGATTTCGACGGAGCCCTATTTAAAGTGAATGCGGCAGTCTCTAAAGCATAGCCCCAAAATGATAGCGGTAAATTGGTAAGAGACATCATAGATCGCACCATACTAATAGAGTGCGATTACGACGTTCGGACACACCATTACGCTGAGGTGTTCCAGGCGGCGTGAGTTGTGAAACTATTCCACATTTTCTTAAGTGTGTGCCAAATTCGTGACTCAAGTATTCTCCTCCACGATCTGATCGCAGGAACTTGATTTTCCTGTCACGTTGATTCTCAACCTCACTATGAAATTCCTTGAACCTTTCAAAGGTCTCAGACTTGTGTTTCATTAAGTAGACATACCCATATCTACTCAAGTCATCAGTGAGGGTGAGAACATAACGATAGCCACCGCGAGCCTCAACACTCATTGGACCGCACACATCAGTATGTATGATTTCCAATAAGTTGGTTGCTCGCTCCATTGTTCCTGAGAACGGAGTCTTGGTCATTTTACTCATGAGGCATGGTTCGCACGTGTCAAATGATTCGTAATCAAGAGACTCTAAAAGTCCATCTGCATGGAGCTTCTTCATGCATTTGACACCTATGTGACCAAGGCGGCAGTGCCACAAGTATGTGGGACTATCATTATCAACCTTACATCTTTTGGTATTCACACTATGAATATGTGTAGCATTACGCTCGAGATTCATTAAGAATAAACCATTCACCATCGGAGCATGACCATAAAACATATCTCTCATATAAATAGAACAACCATTATTCTCGGATTTAAATGAGTAGCCATCTCGTATTAAACGAGATCCTGATACAATGTTCATGCTCAAACTTGGCACTAAATAAAAATTATTGAGGTTCAAAACTAATCCCGTAGGTAAATGTAGAGGTAGCGTGCCGACGGCGATCACATCGACCTTGGAACCATTCCCGACGCGCATCGTCACCTCGTCCTTCGCCAGTCTCCGCTTATTCCGCAGCTCCTGCTTTGAGTTACAAATGTGAGCAGCTGCACCGGTATCAAATACCCAGGAGCTACTACGAGTACTGGTAAGGTACACATCAATTACATGTATATCACATATACCTTTCGTTTTGTCGGCCTTCTTGTCCGCTAAGTATTTGGGGCAGTTCCTCTTCCAGTGACCACTTTCCTTGCAATAAAAGCACTCAGTCTCGGGCTTGGGTCCATTCTTTGGCTTCTTCCCGGCAGCTTGCTTGCCGGGCACGGCAACTCCCTTGTTGTCCTTCTTGAAGTTCTTCTTACCCTTGCCTTCCTTGAACTTAGTGGTTTTATTCACCATCAACACTTGATGTTCCTTTTTGACTTCTACCTCTGCTGATTTCAGCATTGCAAATACTTCAGGAATGGTCTTTTCCATCCCCTGCATATTGAAGTTCATCACAAAGCTCTTGTAGCTCGGTGGAAGCGACTGAAGGATTCTGTCAATGACCGCGTCATCCGGGAGATTAACTCTCAGCTGAGTCAAGCGGTTATGTAACCCAGACATAGTGAGTATGTGCTCACTGACAGAACTGTTTTCCTCCATCTTACAGCTGAAGAACTTGTCGGAGACTTCATATCTCTCGACCCGGGCATGTGCTTGAAAAACCATTTTCAGCTCTTCAAACATCTCATATGCTCCGTGTCTCTCAAAATTCTTTTGGAGTCCCGGTTCTAAGCTGTAAATCATGCCGCACTGAACGGGGGAGTAATCATCGGTACGTGTCTGCCAAGCGTTCATAACGTCTTGTTCTGCAGGGAGAACAGGTGCGTCACCTAGCGGTGCTTGTAGGACATAATCTTTCTTGGCAGCTATGAGGATGATCCTCAGGTTCCGGACCCAGTCCGTATAGTTGCTGCCATCGTCTTTCAGCTTGGTTTTCTCTAGGAACGCGTTGAAGTTGAGGACAATGTTGGCCATTTGATCTACAATACATGTTGTAAAGATTTTAGACTAAGTTCATGATAATTAAGTTCATGTAAATCAAATTATTCAATGAACTCCCACTCAGATAGACATCCCTCCAGTCATCTAAGTATAACATGATCCGAGCTAACTAGGCCGTGTCCGATCATCACGTGAGACGGACTAGTCAACATCGGTGAACATCTTCATGTTGATCGTATCTTCTATACGACTCATGCTCGACCTTTCGGTCTTTTGTGTTTCGAGGCCATGTCTGTACATGCTAGACTCGTCAAGTCAACCTAAGTGTTTGCATGTGTAAATCTGTCTTACACCCGTTGTATGTGAACGTTGGAATCTATCACACCCGATCATCACGTGGTGCTTCGAAACAACGAACTTTCGCAATGGAGCACAGTTAGGGGGAACACTTTCTTGAAATTATTATGAGGGATCATCTTATTTACTACCGTCGTTCTAAGTAAACAAGATGCAAAAACCTGATAAACATCACATGCAATCAAATAATAATAGTAACATGATATGGCCAATATCACATAGCTCCTTTGATCTCCATCTTGGGGCTCCATGATCATCTTTTCACCGGCATGACACCATGATTTACATCATCATGATCTCCATCATCGTGTCTCCATGAAGTTGCTCGCCAACTATTACTTCTACTACTATGGCTAACACGTTTAGCAATAAAGTAAAGTAATTTACATGGCGTTTCTCAATGACACGCAGGTCATACAAAAAATAAAGACAACTCCTATGGCTCCTGCCGGTTGTCATATTCATCGACATGCAAGTCATGATTCCTATTACAATAGCATGAACATCTCATACATCACATATATATCATTCATCATTCATCACAACTTTGGCCATATCATATCACAAAACACTTGCTGCAAAAACAAGTTAGACGTCCTCTAATTGTTGTTGCAAGTTTTACGTGGCTGCAATAGGGTTCTAGCAAGAACATTTTCTTACCTACGTGAAAGCCACAACGTGATTTTTCAACTTCTATTTACCCTTCATAAGGACCCTTTTCATCGAATCCGCTCCAACTAAAGTGGGAGAGACAGACACCCGCCAGCCACCTTATGCAACTAGTGCATGTCAGTCGGTGGAACCGGTCTCACGTAAGCATACGTGTAAGGTTGGTCCGGGCCGCTTCATCCCACAATACTGCTGAAGCAAAATAAGACTAGTAGCGACAAGAAAGTTGACAACATCTACGCCCACAACAAATTGTGTTCAACTCGTGCAAAGAGAACTACGCATAGACCTAGCTCATGATGCCACTGTTGGGGAACGTTGCAGAAAACAAAAATTTTCCTACGGTTTCACCAAGATCCATCTATGAGTTCATCTAGCAACGAGTGATCGGATTGCATCTACATACCTTTGTAGATCACGCGCGGAAGCGTTCAAAGAACGGGGATGAGGAAGTCGTACTCGACGTGATCCAAATCACCGGAGATCCTAGCGCCGAACGGATGGCACCTCCGCATTCAACACACGTACGATCAGCGTGACGTCTCCTCCTTCTTGATCCAGCAAGGGGGGGGGAGAGGTTGATGAAGATCCAGCAGTACGACGGCGTGGTGGTGGATGCAGGGGTCACCGCAGCAGGGCTTCGCTGTTCTACTGCGAGAGGGAGAGGTGTAGCAGGGGAGAGGGAGGCGCCAAGACTCAAGGGTGCGGCTGCCCCTCCCTCCCCCCCTTTACATAGGCCCCCTAGGGGGTGCGCCGGCCCTAGGAGATGGGATCTCCTAGGGGGGGCGGCGGCCAAGGGGTGGAGTGGCCCCCAAGCTAGGTGGGGCGCCCCCCACCCTAGGGTTCCCAACCCTAGGCGCATGGGGTGGGCCAAGGGGGCGCACCAGCCCACTATGGGCTGGTTACCCTCCCCACTTAGCCCATGGGGCCCTCCGGGATGGGTGGCCCCACCTGGTGGACCCCCGGGACCCTTCCGGTGGTCCCGGTACAATACCGGTGACCCCCGAAACTCTCCCGATGGCCGAAACTGCACTTCCTATATATAATTCTTCACCTCCGGACCATTCCGGAACTCCTCGTGACATCCAGGATCTCATCCGGGACTCCGAACAACTTTCGGGTTACTGCATATTCATATCTCTACAACCCTAGCGTCACCGAACCTTAAGTGTGTAGACATGACCGAGATGGCTCTCCGGTCAATAACCAACAGTGGGATCTGGATACCCATGTTGGCTCCCACATGCTCCTCGATGATCTCATCGGATGAACCACGATGTCGAGGATTCAAGCAACCCCGTATACAATTCCCTTTGTCAATCGGTACGTTACTTGCCCGAGATTCGATCGTCGGTATCCCAATACCTCGTTCAATCTCCTTACCGGCAAGTCACTTTACTCGTACCGTAATGCATGATCCCGTGGCCAGACACTTGGTCACTTTGAGCTCATTATGATGATGCATTACCGAGTGGGCCAGAGATACCTCTCCGTCATACGGAGTGACAAATCCCTGTCTTGATCCGTGTCAACCCAACAGACACTTTCGGAGATACCCGTAGTATACCTTTATAGTCACCCAGTTACGTTGTGACGTTTGGTACACCCAAAGCATTCCTACGGTATCCGGGAGTTACACGATCTTATGGTCTAAGGAAAAGATACTTGACATTGGAAAAACTCTAGCAAACGAACTATACGATCTTGTGCTATGTTTAGGATTGGGTCTTGTCCATCACATCATTCTCCTAATGATGTGATCTCGTTATCAATGACATCCAATGTCCATAGTCAGGAAACCATGACTATCGGTTGATCAACGAGCTAGTCAACTAGAGGCTTACTAGGGACATGTTGGTGTCTATGTATTCACACATATTACGATTTCCGGATAACACAATTATAGCATGAATAAAAGACAATTATCATGAACAAGGAAATATAATAATAATCCTTTTATTATTGCCTCTAGGGCATATTTCCAACAGAAAGTGCCTGTGGAAAAGATTGACCACTTCATTCGTATGGCTAGAGCACCAGCTCCCAAGCCTGTTGACACAGACTATGAGCGCCACATCAAGAAGTTAAATCGAGCACGTCTACAGAAAGAGGCGAGCTCGAGCTCGAGCAAATCAGCTGGCAAATGGAGCGGTAAAACCGTTCCCCAGCTGGGAGAACAGGCGGCGCAATCAATCCCCCCGCTTGTTTGCGAACAACACATGAGAGTAGGCACGCCCAATATTATTGTGGGCAAACCGTTAACGTTCCCGGGGTGGGCGATGTGGTAATAACCGAGGAGCATATTGCGCAGGCTGAAACGATCGGGATCACTGTTGGACAACTCCTCGATATCGAGCCCATGTCTCCGACTAGAGAGGAGGAAATAAAACGGAAATATGCCCGGGGCCAACCTTTGGTCGAGCCAGACGAGGTCAATAAGCTCCCAACGAGAATGTATGAATTGCATCAATGGTACATGGACATTACCAAGATTTCCAATCGAGAGTCCCTCATGGTGAATGTCAAGAAGGATCATTACTACCATGAGAAAGCTGTAACCGTTGAGTATTCAGAACTATTTCAGCTATACAATCAAGACGCACTCGACAAATCTATCGTCAATTGCTATTGTCTGTAAGTGATTTTTTTCTGTAATTTAAGTCTCAAGCTAGCTGTAGTGATCATTTTGATCAATCATTACCTGTAATTATCCTCACTATATTCTTTTCTGTGGTATTATGCAGGATGAAGATTTATGAAATGAAAAAAGATGGACGCTATGGCATTGGGTTCGTTAACCCAAATACCATTAATGAATACACATGGAAATTAGATCCATATCACGAAAAAAGTATAGAGGAAAGCATGCTAGAGTTCTTCAAGCACCTCAAATACAATGAAGATATACTACTTTCTTACAACTTCCTGTGAGTCACACTGTCTTGTACTACAAATTCTGTTTTCCCTACTAGCTAGCTACATATTTTTGCTTATACATGCCCGCTTAATTAAGACATGCAAACGTGTGTGCATGTAGATTTCACTGGATCTTGTTAATCATTAAAGTTGATGAAGGAACAGTTGAAGTACTAGACTCACTACTTAAGAAAGCAAGTGACTACACCATCGTGAAGGGGATAGTCAACAGGTAATTTCAATCATTATTAACTATATCTCGGCCTATTTAATTAGTTCATCATTTCCTGATAACAACTATTTAATAACCCATTTATTCATTTTCTTTGTCGGCGGGTAGGGCTTGGGCAAAGTTCATCAGGGCCACTCCAGGCCCATGGAAACAAAATCTGAAATGGTATCGACCCAAGGTAAGTAATTAAGTAGTACTAGCTAGCTGCCATCTCTTTAATTATCATGCTTGATTAATTATTATCTGATCAAATTCCATTCTCGTAAAGGCCCTGAAGCAGGCGCTGGGGAATGATCTATGTGCATACTATGTTTGCGAGAACATTCACATGATGGCGTCCGAAAGGAGCAGATCTTAAAGACAGGAGTGGGTATGATATCGATTGTCAGAACACTATTCACAATTTTTACACCATTATTATCGATATCTAGTCACATAACTAATACACATGCATATTGATCTCCTTCTTAACAGTTCAAAGAGGTGCGGGACAAGCTCCTAGCAGAGGACCGCATAGAAGCAATTCAAGAGGAAATAGCGGAATTTTTGCTCGACCAGGTCATAGATCCCAAAGGAGAATATTATTACCCGCTACCGCCCCCATGAACCACTTCCAATTGTTATCGTGCTCCGAAGGCACCAATTAGGCTAATGCCACTGGCTCCGAAGGCACCAATTAGGAGAAATTGTATATATATATATATATATATATATATATATATATATATATATACACCTACCATCCATGGTAGTTACCACCACTTCCGTTTTGTATGTTGTATATAGTATCTGTCAAAACCGAGAGTATGTACGCGTAGTATGTAGTATATAATAACATTTGGTTAGTATGTATCACATTTTTTAGGTAGCATGTATCGTATTTTGAGTATGCTCTTTTTTACATACAAATATGTACATATTTCATAAATATAATAAAAACTATGGGCCAACTTGCAATTTTTTTATGTAACTCACTTTCAAGTATCTTAAATATAGTGTATGAACATACTAAAAATAATAAAGTAGTATATATACTAACACATGGTAGTATTTGAGACATGTGGGGTAACTACCCCTAGGTGGTAGGATGGATTTTCCCTATATATATACACATCTGGGCTATTCTGTTACTAGTAACAGAATATTATTCTGTTACCCTTTTTGAACTGGCGGTTTCAGGTGGTTGTACTGATGTTTTCGAAGTGGTTGAACTGATGCTTTCAGTTGTGTTTAACAGATCGTCTTCTTTAGTTCAAAAACTTTTTGTATTTTTTTTGTCGGAACGTGACGTGTAATATATCGTTGGAAAGCTCTTGACAACCATATTTCAAAAATATTGAACGTTTTTGCAAAATCATTATGGTTTAAGAGTAGTTTTAAAAAAACCATTTTTTTCAAAACCGAAAACGTGAATCGTATTTTGGACTCAATTTTCAAACGGTTTGTCGGAATTGAGCAAATAAGATGGCGGTGGGAAGCTGGTGAAAATCCGCATCTTCCATATATGTATTGTTTTTTCTAATTCTATATGATTTAAAAGTAATTTGAAAAATGGTGAAATTCTGAGCGAAACGTATTTTCGCGATTTTTTGCAAACGGTTTGTCGGATTGATGCAAATGATACGGCGTTGGAAAGCTATGTAAAATGTGCAACTTTTTCGTATAGAAATGTTTTTCTAATTCCTTACGATTTAAAAATAAATTCGAATACGGTCAAATTTGATTTCGAACGCGATTTTTTAAAAAAAGTTTATCGAAATGAGGCAAATAATATACTGTTAGAAAGATATCGAAAATATGAAACTTAATCATGTTGAACGTTTTCTCAAATTTGCAACTGTTGAAGAGTAATTTGGATTATGGTGAGACCCATCGTGCTGTTTTTCCATCGAAAAAACAAAGTACTTGTATTGATCTACGTGTGCATTTGTACTGATCTCCGCTCGCTCCTTATAGGGCTGAAGGGTAACAGAATAATATTCTGTTACTAGTAACAGAATAGCCCTATCCTATATATATATATATATATATATATATATTATGATCGGTTCTACTAGAAATTTTATTTATACATATGCATAAGGTGTACAATATATAGTATCGTAAAATACCAGCAAACGAAAAAGAATTAAATGAAAAACACAAAATTAAATGAAAAAGAAATCATAAACCCACCCCCCTCAACCTTTTAATACCGATTGGTGACACCAACCGGTACTAAAGGGTTCCTTGCCCCCGAAGCTGGCTCGTGCCACGTGGTTGCCCTTTAGCACCGGTTCGTGCTGAACCGGTATTAAGGGGGGGGGGGGGCTTTAGTGCCTACACTTTAGTGCCTACACTTTAGCGCAGAAACTTTCGCCATCATGAATCAACCAGTTTGTTTCCACACGAAATGTGGCAACTCGATAGCATAGCATTCTTGGATTGGATTGAGTACAACAAGAACATGAGCATTGTCACTTGTTTGGATGGATTATAAAAAGCAAGGCCAAATGCAATGCTAGTGTTGAGCCAGCCACCCTTACAGTTACAAACAGTGTCCTACTCATTCGTACCAGGATTATCACAAATATTTTCTCTCAAAAAGATAGGCAAGCAAGGAAACCATACTCCCGTTTACAACCTCGTTTGCATTTCTCCAGTAGAGACTGCATTTTAATAATAACCTTTGAACATTTTGTAACAAGAAAATGGAAACATATCGGTGTGCACATTTCTCAAGCTGTACTAACGTACACTGAAGAAAAAGAACTCGGATACAGCAACATCATATCACACTAGCTTCCTTCCTTTCTACCAGGTCGGTGGCTTGGACGCATGGTTATATG